>NC_056725.1:1653743488-1653930988 GCF_019279795.1 Protopterus annectens
CTGTTTAACAACATGTCCAACCACAAATAATGAATGTGAGGGCCCTTATCTTAATAAGCACAATAACAAGTGAAACAAAACTTGGGTAGAGAATTAGGTACAACAGAAAAAAATAAATAGTTTCTTGTGACATTGGTAATCTAAATGAAAAAGCAGGAGACTGTTCCATATCACCAGATCATATTTAAATAATCACCAATAAAAATGTTTCTGTGTCTATGTTTGCAGTCAGCAATCAGGAGACTGGCTCAAAAGGCTACAAAACGAGTATTAATAACATTCTTCGGAATTAAGAGAAGTGTCCATCTGAGATAGTGAGCACTACTTCAGCAGCTCACTGAACTTTGTATTGTGCATTCATCTTGCAATTATTTCTGCTGCATAAGGAGCTGAAGAGTATGGTTGTGCCCTTTAACTGAGGGATACTTTTCCATCTCTAACATAAATTTGTGCATGAGTTGCCAAGCTGTAGGGCAACATTTCTTTCCACCATTTTTTTAATAGAATCTGTTCTACAAAGCAGAACAAATGGAAATAAAGGCCAATACAACACTTTAAGAATTTTCAGGCCTACAGAAAGTTTAGAAGGTAAAAACACAATTGCTCCTATAACAAACTAGAATCATGCTGTCACTTGAGTACAGAAATAATACCTTTTTGTACTGAAAAGGGTTCTCTGTCCATTTCTAATACTAATGACTATTTCAAGAGGAAAATGCAGACAATGTGGTCTGAAAGCCATTCCACTTATGCAATAACAAAAGATCTTGTTATAGCATGGACGAATTTTCAAACTGTGTTTAAATGTATCCAATTATTTGGAGCAATAATTATTCTGTGACCTTAACCAAAAAGAAAATTCAATGTAGTCCCTTAATTATGGGCTAGATTCCAAAACAGTAACTGCATACAGTACAGCAGACTTATTCAGGCAGTTATGCAATGCCTGATTCTGTAAGACTAGGGTCCGGCAGTGTTTAAACTGTGCAAGTTAATGAGGACTGGCAGAGTGCTATGCCTCATTCAAAAATGGAAAACATGCTTGCAATGCTGCAACGGAAAGGATTTTTTACATTGGTGACGAATACCAGCATACAGAAGTTATGCAGGTGAGAAACCCTTTGAAACCTGAAAGATGTTATGGCATTATGATTGCTCCATCTTTAAGATGGAAGTCAAGCTGCAGGCTGAATGTGCTGCTAAGGCCAAATGTCAACAATATTTGGTTCCACATACAGGTGGAAATATACTGTGGGATGATGATGGAAGCTCCTAGGGTGGAGGTGGGGATGGGGTTCAAGTGAATACGTGAATGCATGCACAGTGTTATGTTTCATGTGCCATCCCTATTTCACTGCAGGGAGAACCCAAAACCTATTGTTTCTCAAACTCTGACAATGTTTACCTAGCACAACCCTAATGTCTGACTACCTGGTTGTACAGAAGGTGAGAGTGCATTCAGGGCAGACTTTTGACCTGTCGGGCATCTATTCAAATGTATGACTACAGATGGTACTGTGGAAATAAACAGTTTTGGGTGACGTTATTGAATGCACTGTGGGCTTGGCAACAATCTACATAAATGAGGAATTGTTATTTATGTTTAATGACATAGATGTTTCAGAATCTCATTACCAGTTCTTCAGATAGAGGAATGGGACACATTTGTGGTACTGGCATAGCACTTAGTACTGGAGGGAAAACTCTTCCCTTTTGGAAATCAGTTTTGGGATAGTGTACTGGTAGGAGGGTGGATACCCTCCATTATAATATCCATACCATTCAGAATCCCAGTGATAACATGCAGGCTGAAGTAATCTACTTCTTTAAAAATTATGATTTTTTTATGTTAAAAAATTAGATAACACTGATCAGTCCTGTAGTGGTTTGTGAGCATGTAATTTCCTGACAGCTTAAATTTAGTTAGATAGTAACTAACCAAAAAGTGGATTTATGCAGAAGATTTTGTGAAACTTTTCTCTTTGAAGCTTTTCAGGAAAGGCAATACAGATTACATTTTTTAAAGCTCAAAATTTTCTGTTATAGGCTTTTATGTAAGAATCACAGTCTGAGATCTCTTCATCTGTAAATCAAAAGCTATCAGAGTTTCATTCCATTAGTACATTTATTATCTGCCTGACCACCTGTTATGATTCACTCTATCCTCCTTCTTAAATACTTATTTTCAAGCACTGTATATTTTGGACAGGCTTTGTAGTAAATAGTTTCCTTTGTTTCGGCTTCTTATAATGCTTGACTTCACCAGCCCTGAACTATTATTGAGACAGTGGGGTATTACTGATATCTATATGGGATTTATTTTTCATTCTACACTTTTACCATCTAGAAATTGTATCTGTATTTCAGTTATTTAGTATAAATTTCATTCAGCTGTTCTGGATTAATATAAGATTTTACCATTTGATCAATTGTTTACTGATTTTTTTTTTTGCACTGTAATCTAAGTGTAAGGTGATTACTAAGGGATTTCTTGACTTTCCTTCTAGCTGTAACATGTCAATAGCTATTAAACTTTAATTAAAAACATCACACCTGCCATGTGTTTGCACACTTTGCACATAAGGCACACAAAGTCATGAACACTTAGATGTGGAACAGATGCTAATTCATGCTTCTGCAAAAGACAATAGTATAGTTTTATCAATAGCCAATAGTGTTCATTACCCAACCACCTGCCCAGTCTTAAATTCTACACATAAAACACTCCCCTAAACAGCTCCTGTAATCACATAACCAAGTTCAACTCACTGTTCATAAACCAAGTAAATCAGCAGGGTATTCTATGTAGTCCCACTGCATAGCTAAAATATGGAACACTATGCCCACATCTATAAGGATACACTCCTCAAATCTTTCACACACTCTCTTAAAAAGTATCGAAAAATACATGGCTCTGTTCATGTTCTACAGCAGGTTAATGACATAGCTCCTTAATATGTAACTGTTAACAGCATTATAGGTTCATAGGTTCATAGGTTCATAGGACGATACTAGGCTATTGGCCCGGAGGCCCTTATAAGCCTAGCCAAGAATTTCACCCATGTTCACATAAAGTCAGCACCTGTTTTCCCTGTCCAGCAGGGATACAGTTGGGATCCCAGGGGTATATTTTCTGTTTCCCATCCAGTCATCCAGGTTCCTCTTAAAGAGGGCTACTGAGGCACTCTGCTTGACATGGACAAGGAGTCTATTCCACAGATGGAGGAGTCTTTGGGACACAAATCTATCCCACCAACAAGTTCTATTAATATCACAGACCAGGTTGAGGCCTTGCACGCAGGTTGTGTGAGTGGAGTTTGACTTATGGATATGCAGCAAATCCATCAAGGCTGTGTCTGAGTCGGCCTTGTATGCCAGACAAAGGTCACCTCTGAGCAGTCTGTATGAGACTGAGTAGAGGGACAGGGCTTTTAGCCCATCTGTATAAGATAGGTGTTTGAGACCCTAGATTTTCCTGGTCAGGAACCTCTGCCATCTCTCCAATCATCCATATTGCTATTATATTTTATACAATTGATAATTTATAGGCTCTTTTACCTTTATCTTATACTACTAGTATCACTATGCAATCCCCAAACTTTTCTTTCTACCTTTTGCTTATTATTTATTCATACCCCACACTTTACTAATAAATACACATATTTCTATCTCCTGCTGTCCCTCTCCTAAAATTAATCTCCTCTCTCAACCCTATACTATAAGATATGTATAACAAGTGCATTATAATAAACAAAAATTATTTAACTAACAAGCAGAATCAAACTGATCTGAATCATATAATTGCAAAGACCATATATCTCACATATATTGTCTCCTTAGTAATATCTAATGTCTGTAATTAATGTGCAAGTATGTTTCATCTAATATATGTAAAAATGATGTGCTAGCCATTATTGCATATTCTTTCTTGTATGTGAAAATGTTCATTGTTGCTCTATAATAAGCCAATGTAAGCTAATCTAATATACTAATTGTCTCCGGAGCTTTTCTCCAGAGGCATCCTTTGAAAATGGGCACCCACCCAGTTGGACTTTCACTAGTAAACAAATGTCAAATAAATAATGAAGTTTTATCAATAGCCAGCAGTATAGTCTTATCTGCATCAACAGCTGTTGCTTATAAAGAGATGCAAGCCACCGCAGTATAACCTTTTACTTAGCACATGCAAGCCAAGTGCAATTACTACCACATTATAAAATACAGGCTTGTATTTATGATAAAACCTAAACTATACATGCAAGGGGTTTAATATAACCTTCACTGTGCCAGCTAGCCATCAGAATTTCTTTCTACTGTTCATTTGTTCATTATACTGTTGCACGTATAGAAGGTGAGAGCATTCAGAAAAACTTCAGAGGAGAAACATCACATAGAACTCCATAGGAAGCTTTCTGTATGTCCCATCCTTATACTTCAGAGCAGGAGATGATGCATATTTACTAACTCCAAATTCATTTACCTCATTGCAACACAATCCCATACAAAACACTTCTGGCAAATAGTCCATTTGATAAAAACTGCTTGCTCATATGAGCATTTACTTTTTGTTTCTTTACAACAGCATTCAAATTATAATCATGTATATATATATATATATATATATATATATATATATATATATATACATACATTATTTATGTAATTGTATATGTGTGTGTGTGCGTGTGTGTGTGTGCGTGTGTGTGTGTGTGTGTGTGTGTGTGTGTGTGTGTGTGTGTGTGTGTGTGTGTGTGTGTCTATATATATATATATATATATATATATATATATATATATATATATATATATATATGAACACACACAATACTGAACCTAAAAATCCCGAGACTGATATCACAAAAAGCCATAATGCCAAAATAGCATAAACTCGAACCTCATATTACTGACAGACCAGAATACTCAAATGAGAGCATCTGATGACCTCCGATGCTTACTGCTTCCATAAAGATAGTAAAATTAGACTCACACTTCTGTAGAAACACCAATAAACCATAATACCAAACACTTTTGTCACCGGAAAGTACTTCATATGTAAAACTCAAACAACACTAAAAGTGTATTTCACACTACGTAACGAGCTTTTAAACCATTTCCCAACACACAAAATCCACATAGTGAGCATTCCACACATGTAATGATAAAACCCTTAGTGCAATGGTTCAATAGCAGGTTGATTCTTACATCTTTAATAAGCAAGCTATAGCCTGCACTAGTTGGATACATGTATATTCTTCCTGATTCTCCAGCACAGCCTGAAAATGATTGTGTCTACTGATAAGTTTTTTGCGCTTCGGAGAAGGCAAACATCTTGCAGCAAGTCTCCCCCTCAATACATCTACATGATTCTGTTCTCTAGACAAAACAGTCATAAGTATAGACAAGTCAGTAGCCTTACAACCTAAAATGCATTTTAAACGGTGATGCCACACCTCCACCTAATTTTGGGTATGCGGTAAAAATAACCTGTTTAGTTCAGAGATATTCTAAAAGTCTATTGGAAATAATGCAGGAAACCGTCTTACTGCATTGGATCTCATACTAAACTTACATAACTGACCTAACACATACCAGTCTGAGAAATATCTTAATAGTTCTCTACTATCATCTGGAAAAGTGCCCTTCAGTAAATGTAGTGTAGGAATCACATCAGACTCTTTTAAAAAAAGCCAGAGCAACTAAACATTTACAGCCAATTGAAATGTGTGTGATGAATTATATAAAGAGGCTAGTCCGAGCTGTTGAACCTTACACCACACATTTTGTCTGAAGTGAAATAAGTATCCCTTCGATTTAATATCACTGAAGTTCATCCTAATATTTTTAATAGAAGCTACTTCAAAGTCACAAAGAATGAATTCTAATGCCAGTTGAAAGTCATGTAGTGAAAATAAATACAAAATGCAGTGTCGCATCATGTTGTACGCTCAGAGTGATTTTTTCCACATTAAACAGTAGAGCAAAAGAACACACTTGCTATATCCAGCACACTTAACTATGCCGTGTATGCTATACAACTGTCAACATAGTGACCCTTTACAGAAGTAAGTCCCATCCATGAGCCATACTGTTGCAACACTGAGATTATGTAAGTTGTTTACTGTAGTAAATACTATTACAGTATTTCCTGATGTAGGATCTGACAGGCTTTTCTCAATTAAAGTACCAGATAGAAACGGGAACATACTCATATCTATTGCTTCAAGAGTAAGATTGGCAACATGAATTGATGAACTTGTTTTATACCATACTCTTCTAATTTGCTGAAGTATTGCCTTTTTACTTGGTAAACTAGGAACACATTGTAAAGCAGTAGATGCCATAGCATTGTCCACTAACATACATGGTGTGTCTCTAGACAACACCACTTTATCTCTCAAATTACCACACACAGAGCATTTCTCTACTTCAAACGGATCTCCTGAATAGTTATGTGGCATTGTTTTTAATAGTTTCTCACCTTCAAAAAGTGACTCGATCACTGTCTTTCCTTTGCAATTTCCAGACCGCTTCAATTTACAACACCAATACTCTCTCTCACTAGTTTTCTTCTCCAGATGATATACGTAACCTTATATAAGCAAAACATGCTTGTTCTTTTGCGATTGCACTCTAGGATATAATTCTCCTAGCATGCCAGGCGCATCGGAATAATCATCAGACAAAGCGATGCCGTTTGCTATTGAACGTCTTGTTAAAGCTGTAGTACTTATTTTATAATGAAGTCAAGTGTAGTTGTGATGGATATCATTCCTGTACTAGCGCTTCTATTTCGGTAATGTGAGGTTCGGGTTTATGATATTTGGGCATTATGGCTTTTTGCGCTATCGGTCTCGGGATTTTTAGGTTCGGTATTATGTGTGTTCGGGATTTACTAGTGATCCCATAGATATATATATATATATATATATATATATATATATATATATATATATATTAATTCTGTAGTGAAATTATTTGGCATAGCTTTTCATGTGCTTATTTATTTGAGTTTATTAATTTGGTAAATGAGCTTGTCCAAAGACCCTTTTCTTTCATGCCCTGAGGTAATAATCAAAGACAAGTATATAAAAAGAATCCTGTCTGAAGAAAATAAACAGACGGTACCTGAAAAACTGTCACATCTAAATTAAAGTTATAGAAATAATTAAAGAATAAAAAGTAATAAACCAAGGAATGCATAAAAATAGTAAAGCTACGGACAAGGAATTAAAGTGCTAAAATGTAATAATGCTAATGATGATATCAGTATTAATAACATAACAAACACCGTATGTACAATATATACAATATGACAAATCTAGGAGGATAATGAGTCCCATGTAAAAGCAGTTCTAAATCTAAAAAAGGTTGAGGGTATTAGAGAATATATTCATAAGTAGCTATGAAGAATATGTTAAGAAACAATGAAACTCATAAACAAACTATAAGCTGGTTTGCCTTTAGGGTCGAAATATGATAATGTTCTTGCCTTTGTGCAATATGAATAAAACAGACTATTATTTTTATTCTCTTTTTTGAGGGGGGTGGGTAATGGAACTATTTAGGGTAGAGCTGACAGTAAAAATCAGCACGCAGTATTTAGCCTAAGAATTACCACATTTAGAGGAACAGCACATCGATTGTCTGTAATTTAATGATGAAATATTTTCTAGGCTATTTTAAGGTGACTTTTTTACTTTTTCTGATTTTATTTCAGTATGGATATGGATAGAGAATGTTTATCATCAATCCTAGGTATTTTAATTCCTTTATTCTGGGTAAAGGAAAGACATTGCTATCTGATTACAATGGGAAACATAATATTAGATTTTTGTATAAATTATATAACTTGTTCACTAACCGCTAGTTCCAGAGCATGTTAAAGTCTGCCTGTTTGTTCAAGTGTTCAGAATGGAGAGTCTTGCTTACAAGAATTAGTTAGTACAATTTCATCTGTGTAGAGTAGGGAGTTTGTTTGGGGAAGTCAGTTGGAATATTGTTAACGAAAAGAGTAAAGAGGAGGGAGCCTATGACAGAGAATACCAGAGATGGGGGGGGGGGGGTTAAGCTAGGAGGGACAGTGGAAGTTCACTCAGTTAAATGGTTTTGTTTCCTTGTGCAAGCATTGAGAGATATTCAGAAACACTTAGCATGGAAGATCATACAAAATAGTTCAATGAACAGTGACATGCAGAGAGGGGAAATTCAGACATATGTCACATTATAATACTAGTGAGAAATAGCATGACATTATATTAAAGACAGGATTTAATAACATGGGCTTGTGCATAATAACACTACTGCCATAACTTGTCATAAATAACATACACTACATTGAACATCAAGGGGAAGCATGATGCTTTTCTTATATAAGTAAATGTGCATAACAAGTCATGTAGTTGCTTTAACTTGAATTGTAGTTTTTGTAACCCATCTTGAACATATATAATACTTAAGAGGTTACCAAGGTAACTAATGTTTTATACATGACATCAAACTGACAAAGTTTTTCAAGAGAAACAATAGAAGCCTGAACTTGAAATGTTACAGAATGTAACAATCATATTTTGAACAAATAGCATTAAATTGACAATCGGTACTCAGTTTAATAACATGGGCTTGTGTATAATCACACTACTGTTTAAACTTGTCATAAATGACATACACTATATTGAACATCAAGGGGAAGCATGATGATTTTCTCATATAAGTAAATGTGTATAACAAGTCATATAATTGCTTTAACTTGAATTGTAGTTTTGTAACCCATCTTGATCATACATAATACTTAAGCTGTTACCAAGGTAACTAATGTTTTATACATGGCATCAAACTGACAAAGTTGTTCAAGGGAAACAATAGAAGCCTAAACTAGGAATGCCACAGAATGTAACAATCACATTCTGAACAAATAGTATTAAATTGACAATAATTACTCAGTTTAACCTTTGGTGATTATACAAAATAGAATGTTGCCATTTAAATCTAAAAACTTTCAGTATATGCCATAAAATGGCAATTTATAAATATGGAAAGGGAACTTGTAATCATTAATTGCAATAAGCGAATTTGTTGGTTTTAACCTATAATTTCACTCATTTTATAATAAGAAATGACAGAAATGAAAATAAATGGGGGAAGAGGGATGCACTGATAATTAAAATGCATTAACTTTCATCAATGTTCACATAAAACAAACTTGATGCTTTAAGTAAGTTAGCAACAAAGTGATTACTTAAATGCTGGCAAACAATGAAATATAACTTCTGATATATTCAGTAAAATACATTGTATTATAAACATTAGGTATAAATATTATTACGATCTATTTTTATTAAGTAATACGTTTTGAAAGACTTCATCAATAAGGGTGAATATGTTAAATAACTATGTGGTATAATCATTTACTGAGGTTTTATATATGATGCATCCTACTTTACTATGATTGAATTGCTTGTCCTCTGTTTTTCATGTAAATATTAATTGCTTATACAATAAGTAGACATGTATATTGCATTAGAATTCTGTCTAATCTACAATAGTACTATATATGTTCAAAATAATATAAATATTGCTTATTCCTATTACAAATATTCTCCATATGATAATTCAATTTATGGAGCTCAGATGTTCTGGATTGTCAAGGTATGAATGCTAATCTGATAGACTTAGGTTTATCCATCAGATTAGGAATGATTTTCATTCCATGGCTAGTGCAGATCTTAGTTTTGTTAACATTTGTTAATTTAAATTTGTTATTTCACAAAAAAACATTTTTAGTATGCCTGACCAAAACATTACTTTATTGGTAAACACTCGAAGTATAAAACTGATAATTTCCTTTAAAAGCTCAAACATATACTTTATAGTTATCAGAGGAAAATGTTTAATAGTCACAAAAAAAAAAATACATAGTCTGAATAACCTAAGATGGATTTAACTTTATTGTCTTTAAATACCAGTGGCTTAAACAATCCTAACAAGAGATCAAATGTACTGAAATATTTAAAACTGAACAAAGCACAAATTGTCTTCCTTCAAGAAACTCATTTCAAAACAAATAACAATTACAAATGGAATCCTAAGGAATATATGATACTGGCACAATCCACTTATAAGACAAAGACAAAAGAGGTAACAATTTTATGGAAAACAAACGTGATTAACCCAGAAATCATTTATAAGTATGAAGATAAAGAAGGCCTTATGACATAGTTGTTGTGTCTTTCAGCTTATCCCAGTTAGGGGTCGCCACAGCGGAACTCCTGTTTGCTAATGTTTGGTAGTGGATTTTTACATGTCGAGTTACCAGCCCTGATGCACAACCTTCAACGAAGGCATGCCCATTCACGCATGCCTCCACACAGAAGACGCTCTAGCTGAGAATCAAACGCGACAACATCTTGCTGTGAGGGGGACAACGCTACCGCAGCACCACATTAGTAACAGTTAAAAATAATAACAGAATATGGACTCTAACCAATCTATACTGGTTCCTAGGCATTGGAACAGGAACTGTTAAAAACACTTGGATTTCATTTCCAATAATTATAAAGGCAACTTAATATTAGAAGGAGATTTTAACTATATATTTGATATTTCTGAAACTACAAAAAAATGCCATTGCGTACATCTGCTGTATCAAAAGCTTTAAACAAGAGGTAGAATCATTTCATCTTGTAAATATTTTCAAATTTAAGGAAGATAAATCTTTGTTGTTTTCCCATCAAGATCACAGATTTGGTACCCAAACTAGAATATATAAAATGTTTGCTGCCCATGACTTACACTCTAAAATCGTTAATTTCTCAATCACCCCCTGTCCCTTTACAGACCAGAATTCATTGATACTAAAACTTCAAAATAGGTACAAACCCTTAATGTTTAACTCCAGAATTCCAGCATATATAACTAAAATTAAAGAGTTCAAACCCTGGTTATTATCTGAATTACAGTGCTTCTTAGATATTAATTACACCACAGAGATAAATAAAATAATATATGGGACTCATTAAAAACTTATATACATGGTAAAACCCTAACTTGGTATAAAAAATCAGAGAATGGGATTCTGAATTATTAGATCTACAATCCAAACTTTTGTCAGTAAAAGCTGAAAAAAATCAAAATAATTTGGAGATGAAAAAGAAAGTAGAAGTATTAAACAATAAATACAACACAATTCTAAAACATAAAACTAGTTTAGCTTTAGAAAAAAACAAAAAATTAATACCTTGACCACTTCTCCCAAATATCTACATAATTTATCCACAAGAATCAAAATACAATCAAAAGCTAATAACATTAAAAGTATCTTCCATGAAAAGAAAGTGAAAAATGTCTCTAATATAGGTGATATTCTTGATGCCTATAGAGATCACTATATGGAGCATTTCCAAAAAGAAAATATACATATCAATCAATTAAATCTAGATGAAAAATGCTTCAATATAAAAAAAAATCCAGAAAAATTAAAACTAGATCTGCAAGCACCCATATCCTACAAAGAAATTACAGATACAATAAAAAAGGGTATACATAATAAAGCTCCAGGTATAGATAGCATAATAATGGAAATATATAAACCTTTCCCTTCAAAGTTACTATCCCTCTTCCATAAAACTCTATTAGAAATTCAGCCACAAGCTTTAGTACCACCCTCTTGGAGATATTCCTTAATCACACCAATCCTAAAGGAAAACCAATCCCCAAACCTCTGTAAATAATTACTATAAGATATCTATGAGAATATTAACTAACAGAATGAAAATACCACTATCCAAAACAATAAATAATGATCAAACTGGATTTATATATCATAGACACACATATGACAATATTAAAAGGATAATTTCTCTTATAGATTATGTTAATAAAGAAAATAAAGAAACGCTCATAATTGGCTTAGATATAGAGAAAGCCTTAGATTCCCTAAATTGGGACTATTTATTCAAAATTCTAATGCTATTTGAATTTCCTGCATCCTTTGTTCATCTCCTAAAGAATATATATATATATATATATATATATATATATATATATATATATATATATATACATACAAATAATTTAGCATATGTCAAGTTAGGTCCTTTTACCTCTGAATCTATACATATAACAAAAGGCACTAAACAAAGATGTCCCATGTTACCAATTCTATTTGTCGGGCTATTGAAATATTAGCAGATTCAATTCGTAACAATATAAAAATCAAAGGAATAGTTGTTTATGAACAATACAATTCTAAAGTAATGCTATTTGCTGATGATATATTACTAACATTATCTAATAAAAAAGAGACATTAGAAGAATTAGATATATTAATTCACAAATTTCACATGACTTCAGGACTCCATTTCAATAAATCAAAATCAACATTTTTATTTTTAAATAAAAAAAAAGAACTGCAGGCTAAGGGGGATCATAAATAGGAAAACAAGAACTACCTTAAAATATCTAGGAATTGAGTTATGCAAGGATAATAATGAATTAGTCTCAAAAAACTACAATAATATCATCAATACAATTAAACTCTCTGTGGGAAAATGAAACAAAATAATATTAACATTTGAAGATAGACTACAGCAAATAAAAATGGTTTTACTACCCAAGATCCTATATATAGCCTTGGCAATACACCTGTTACCAGAAAGGAATATACTTAAAGAAATACACTAATGCCTAATAACATTTTTATGGTTTCCCAAAAGAAACAACATAGCTTTAATACATCATATCAGACCATAGAAACAGGGAGGATTAAACTTTCCTGATATAGAAACATATATAAAAGCATAAATATCTAAAATAATCTCATATTGGATAAGTCCAAATTACTCTGCAAATTGAAAAGAATTACTAACTGTAATATCAATAAATGAATTTGATTTACAACAAAAGTTTCAAATAGCAGATAAAAACAATTTTCCATGGCACATATTATGATTTGTATACAATATAACATAACTAAACCCACCAAAACTCATATGATTAATTATTACATTGACTCATTAAAAAAATTATTAATGCAAACATAGATTTAAAAATATGGTTTGATCTTTTACTACCATTTATAGTCACAAAGAACTTTCCACATAAAATATATAGAGAAATTATTAATTCCCAGGAACAGAAAGGATTTGTTTGATGGCTCCAATGTATCAAAACACTAAAAGTTTTAAATATGCAAGTAATAAAAACAACATACAAAAATTCCACAACAGGACTGGCTGAGTATTTTGTCATATTCACAAGATTTAAGTAGAATAATTAACGATTTTTCATTTAAAGAAATATCTAAATTTACGAAATACATGTATGACATCATATGTAATGTCTTTGACTTGGGAAACAGTATTTCAAAATTTTACAAAATATTGATAAACTATAAAACAACACCCAAAACCTCATATTTTAAATATTTAACAAAAGGACACTCAATGCAGTTAAGTGAAGATAATAAAACAGATATCTTATTATCGGTAAAATATACATCCTTTACACAGTACTGGAAAGTTTTTAATTGGAAATGCTTGCACAGAGTATTCTTAACCCCAGACAGAATCAATAAAATGAGTTCTTCCATAAAAGGAATATGTTAGAGATGTAAGCAAGCAGACAATGCAGATTGGAACTACATTTTCTTTGATTGTGTGAAAATTAAGCCATTTTGGAATGGTATTAATAACTTTCTACAAGCTTTATTTAATGAATCATTTTATTCAACTAAAGCTCTTGTATTATTAAAATGTGAACAAAGGTCCTCATTTGAATAGGTCAAACATGTATCTAGTATGGACTATACTTGTAATTTCAAGAAAGAGTATAACAAGAAGATGGAATACAAACAAAATACCAACTTTGGAAGACTTCTACAGCCTACTGAACACCACAGCATTATTGGAAATTAAAATTAAAGAACAAAGAATTTATCCAAAGCCATTTATCAACAACTCTTAGGGAAAAGTCTTATCGTTGTTTGACACTATACAATAATTGATCAGATTCTCTGATAATGGATTGGACATACTCATAAAGTAACTGTATACATTAATACTCATAAAGTAACTGTATACATTAAGATCTGTTATAGTGTCAGGCTAATGTAAATAGTGTACATAGTTATTTAAGATGTTGGGCAGGATTCACGAAGCCTCCGTGTAAGAGTTACAAGGCTTACACGGAGGCTGCAGTTAAACGGTGTGACATCAGCATGTCATGCATATGCATGAGGGCATGCTGAATCACACCTAAGGCTTGCACGGTCCGTGGAAGACAATAGGGGGCGTGTCCGTAGGCCAAGCCCTGTAAGCGGACACGCCCCCAGAAGAGTAAAAGTGCCTAAAGTAAACCCCCACAACAGAGTACATGGAAATGTGAATAAACACAACACAACACATGCCCCCACAGACTATGAACATAAAATTATATAGATGAACACGTTATATTTTTTTTAAATTGTAAAGATGTTTGCCCGTGAGTGTGCTCGTTTGCGTGGGCGTGCCCGTAGCTCAGCCACAGTTAGCAGTAAGTGGAAAAACATATAAGAACTAACTAGGCAAAGTAAACCAAAAAGCAATAGCGTAGTGGTAGAGACGTTGGCTGAAGAGCAGGCAGTCATGGTTCGAGCCCCCACAACATCAATTTTTATTTTTAGTGAAATAAGCACGAAACAAGTCCCTGACATATATGTACACATATAAAATTATATTTTATGTAAAATGTAATGAAATAGGCCATTTATTTTGAAGAAATGTGAGATAACAAAATAATAAAAAATGCCAGATGTGCCTATAGCTGAGCTACAGTTTAACAAGGTGAGTGCATCTGCCCGTAGGTGAGCAGTGGTTTAACAGGTGCAAAATGAGTGCCCGTAGGTGAGCAGTGGTTCAACAGGTGCAAAATGAGTGCCCGTAGGTGAGCCGTGGTTTAACACGCTGAAACTGTGTGCCCCTAGCTGAGCTGAGCGTAATATGCGTGCTGACAGCCAAATGAGGTGTAAACCAGCGTAACCCATTTGCGTGGAGCTGCGTACTGAGCCAACAAGCTAACCGACGGGCAATGTTGAGCAAGCTGTAACAAAACTGCCTTTACACAGACACACCTCCTAGCCTGTCTAGACAGTCATAAAATATAAAAAGCAGTGGCCAGGTTTGAACCCAGGATACCATGCACCATAGTAAAGGTACTGAACCACTAAGCCATAACAGCTATACTTAGAAATGCAGTAATAGCAAATATATAGGAATGAATAGAAAGAGGAGCATGACAAAGCAGGTTTTGTGAAGCTGATACAATTCCAAAATGGCCAATCACAGATAAGTGCGGGAAAAACGGCATATATAAGCCCATAGGTGGGAATACACAGCATAACCGATTGTAGAACTAACTTGCAGCCAGAATGTCAGGAGTAGGTGAGGGTAGTTGCTTCCGAGCACAGAGGTGGGGTGTTGAGGAGTCCAGATATATGGTTTGGCTCCTTGTCCACAATCATGAGGCCCAACTCATGCAGGACCAGGTCCTGTGGGGAGCATATAGGGCTGAGGCGTGGGACCGGTTGGCTCATGATCTCACCAGTGCCACAGGGATTCCAAGGACTGGTGAGCAGGTCCGTCACCACCATGTGGACCTGAAGAGATGCAAGCAGGACCAACTGAACCTTTAGATCCAGGAGGCCCGGCGAATGCCCAACGCCCCACTACTGAGTAAGTTACATCTAATTATGTATGCAAGAAATTAACCTAGCTGATATTATGGAGATGTGTATTCCAATATTACTTTATTTATATTACAGCTGCAGGTGTCCATTCTGTGAACCGCAGAGCCTATGGCGATAGGCTGGTGCGGTTGCGCCACCAGGCAGGTCAGTAATCCGCTCCCTGTAACTGTAAATAAATATAAAATTATGACAGTTAGCAAAAGAGTGCAGTGTACTCACTAAGTAATAAAATTTGCAAGTAACTGTGTAAGAGTGTTTGCAAGTATTGCTTGATTACAAAAGTGTGTTGCAGTCTGTAATCCAAACAGAAAAATGAAAATGTCTGAAATAAAGTCTGAAATAAAGATGCCCCACCTGTAATATAATAGTACACAACCTGCAGCAGGCAAAAAAGTACAGCTGCAGAAGATGAGCAAAACACATGTGTGAAATATATCCCTGTTGAAATACTGAAACATGACAGAAGTGAGACTGTTGGAAAGGATTGTAATAACTACAGGTAAAACATGTCAATAAAGCCTAGAAGTAAGTACCATCCTGAATTGTAAAAATAAAACAAGTGAGAGAGTGTGAGAAAGAGTTATGAATCCACCAATAAAGTAGTAATAACTCCTGAATAAAGTATACTGCAGTCAGTACAGAATGAAATGAATGTGACAAGCAGAACCAAACTGTGAAATGTGTTCAAAATGTTCCTGCAGCTGGAATGTGTATCCCAAAATCTGGATATGTTGCTCTCAGTCTGCAATATGCAGATAGTATGATTGTCTGAAATACCAAACATCCAAAGTTGTCTATAGCTATATAAAGCAAATGTAGCAGGATGATGTAACTGAACAGAGCCAGATATGAATTTGTATGAATAAAAATGAAAATGTATATTGATGTAGCAGTAACATTCCTATCACCAACTTGAAGTAGTTATCACATAGGAAACTGTAGGTAGAACTGTAGTGTGTATATATCTGCAGCTATTAGAAATGTACAGCATATGTATTGGTATTTGAAGGTGTTAATTATATTTTCTTCACCCTACCCTATAACCACATATAATCCATTCCACGTGAAATTGGTATGTGCAATCACAATTAACACCCCTGGACATTTGTCCTGTTGGGTCATACATATTTGCATGTACGTTGATGCATCTGCCCTGTTCATACATCCAAACCTGATGGCCTGTTGCCATCAATCAACCCTGCATGTTGTTGGACTGTGTATTGCTGTTCAAATTATGCATGTGTTATGCTCGCTGTTCAATGGTGTGAATATCTGGGTGTTTGGTTAATGGGAATACTAATGCATGCTGTTACAACTAATTGCGAATGGTATTGTATGTTACTAACCCAAACTGTCATGACATAATGCAAAACATAGGATGACAGGGAAGGCGGGTTCCAGCGGACCCACCTCTCCCACCTCAGCTGGCGAGTGCACCTGGCAGTAGTGCCCAGTCCGGACCCTCCTCCGATGGCCCTGTGCCACCTGCAGGTGGAAGCACTGCAGGGGATGGGGCTCGTCCCTCCTCTGCAAGTGTGGCTGGAGGAGAACCACCACTCACCCTCCGTAGCGTCCGGACTGTGGTGCGTAGGGAGATCCAGGAAGCTGTTCTTGGGCCCCTACGCCAGCTTGAGGCACAGGTGGCACAACTAACTGGCATGCCTGTTGCCCGGCCTACACAGCCCCCAGCACAGCCCCGTCCTGGGCAGTGAAGGCACAGTGGCAACTGCCCATGGGTGGGGATATCAGTTCCACTGTTGCCATCTGTGGGCTCATGGGCTCTGGATATCCAAACATCCGTCCTCGTCAATTGTGTAACCCCCCCACATGTGTCATACACCGCCCCTGTATGCATCTTGTTTGTCTTGTGTGTTGACCTACCCAACCTACCTCCCCAGCTATACCAACTTCCTTTTCCTGACATACCGTTCTCACCTGAAAAAAAAAAAAAAAAAAGGGCACTCTGTACCCACAAAAAAATTACGCCCCATACATAGCTGCCCATTTCGCACACATGTCTGCTGGACATGGAAACTGTCAATTACAATTGGCTGTACAACAAGTATTATTGTTGTCCTTACACCTCTGTCAGGGGTGGAAGGTTTCAAATGTCACCCCAAATTACAAACATATGCACAGCTATTGCTGATGAAGAAATGGGCAGCTATGGGCCTTACCTACATCCCTCCTGCAAAACCCAAGCTTGTTTCCCTACTGTCTTACCCTCTTTGTGACCTCTTTTTCACCACTTTCCTGTCTCCCCATTTTCATTTCTTTCAAAGAAAATAGCGCGGGTGTGCACACGAGTAAGCACTTTTAAGCGGTTGTAAGCAGGTGTGCGCGGAGCTGAACACCAGTGCGCATGCGGGAGCTCCGTGCAAACCAGCGCTAACCCGGTTACAACTGCTTAAAAGTGCCTTAGTCACTCTGAATGACAGGTCCTGTAGTCTGTTCAAAAGCAAAATAAAATCCCACTGTCAGTCCCGAACCCAGGACCTTGGAAACAGTAGTCTGCATGACTTACCACTAAGCCATGACTGTTATATAAGGACATTGTGCTACAATAAATATATAATGTAATAGTAGGAATGAATGTAAAGGGAATATAGGATGTGTAGTACACAAAGCATGTCATGTATATTTACTGTCAAATCTAGTGGATTTCTATAATAGTAGTGTGTGAACAGAAACAGCCATGCTAGTTGGTAGCTAGTAGGTAATAATGTCAGTGTAGCACCTTGCAAGCCATACACATACTCACAGCAGGATAATCACTGACCATACCCCACAACCTGTTACAGGAACACATCCGGACCAAGTAATAAAATATGTGGAGCAAAGGGCCAAAACCAGGGACACATTACAAATAATGTTACAACAAACTTAGACAGTTCAGAGAGTAACAGGTTCTGCATTTTGTTGGATGTTTGGAAGGGTATGAAGTCTGAAACTTAAATGTTTGTCACTATATTCTGACTTGAGCCCAGAGTGATTTGCCAGAAAGAGCTGTGCATGAAATATTGACCAAAATATGAGGCAGAAATGTGGACAACCTGCAAATATTTGTACACATGAGAGGTCTGACACCGTCATATTTTAATAGTTAAGAGCCTAGACATAGCAACAGTGACTGAGTTACAGGGATGCCCCACAGACTCCATGTGAAATGTACAAACAGTAGGCAGAAAGGTGTTACAACACATGCAATGGTAACTATGAAGTCCTGAAAGTATGCACCGCTTGCACGGAAGAAATAGTGTAGTAATACATATGCTCATGCTATCCCACAGTCACAACTGCAGAATACCAGACAATTTAATGGGTGTACCCCACTGATATGTACCATTCCATGAAGCAGATAACAGATGCACCTGAGAGTCTCTGGGGCCTGCTCAGCAGCATAATCAAATACCCTAATAGATGTCAAGGCCCACACCATGGCCAGACCACACTGCATGCAGTAACACCCTATCAGATATAGCAAGCATTCCAAGGTGTAAATGTACATGGAAAATAGGAAAGCCACAGCAACACATTACAGTCAAGACACCTAGCAGGCATATAAGGAGTGAATGTAAAGGACAAATATTGAAGTCATAGCAACAAATTGCATGAGCCACTGCTATATACCAGTTACACCACAAGTCCCACAGGAAAGCACACGCACACATATTAACAGTAGTAGTAGTAGTTGTAGGTGTCAGTTTACATACACACTTAGTACAGGAAACAGGAGAGATGAATGGAGAAATGTTAATCTACAACACAACCTGAAATATGAGAGAGATACTAACCTTTACACTCACAGAACAGTGTCCACAGCATACCAGCATGGTCCCCACCCTTACAATCTGAAAGGGCAACGCCTATCTCACATACCTTTTTATAGCACTGTCCTGAGATCTCAGTGAGAACTGCAATCAGTACACAACTGGCTGCATGCAATCAGCAAATGATGGCTAACAATTGGTGCAGAGGCCATCACATGGACATATGCAGATACCTACAAAAGCATCCTGTTCTCCCAGTCCACGCATGCAATACTTTCATTGCACCATCTGGAGGCAGAGAGAGAGAGAGAGAGAAAGAAAGACAAAAAGAAAATAAAAACACAAACAAAAACTACACTTAAGAAAAACTAAGTTGAAGCTGTCATCAGTGACAGTATCAAGCTGGGCTAGCAGCAGCAGGAACCTATACAAACGGTAACGCAATCAGCTGTGACAAACACAGGTAATGTAATGTAACAATTTAATAGTCTACATACTGTGAACCCTCCATATGTGTTATTGGTCTGTATCTATATGTATGTCTATGTGATAAGTTGTGTGTACGTTGTTTTACCCAAAGGGGATGACTATACATTTCATAACATTCAGTGTTAGGCCATGATTCTGGCACCAGTTGTCCGTTTCAGTGAGGCCTGTCTGTAGGATGTGTGTGTCAGCTGGTGTATTGACTATGGCGCCTAGTTTGCAGTCATCTGGGAACTTTGTCATCCACAACCCGCCCATGTTTGCTTTCACATCTGAGAAGTAAATGCCAAACAAGAGGGGTCCTAGGACAGAGCCCTGTGGGATACCACTTGTGACTGGCCTTGAGTCTGACATGGCTCCCGCAATTTTGACTTTATGGATTCTGTTGTTTAACCAGTTTGCAACCCATCATGTGACATATGTATTAACATTTAAGCTGATGAGCTTGTCTATGATGCCTGAGTGGGGTATTGTGTTGAAGGGCTTAGGCAAGTCCAGGTAGGCTGTATGGACTGCTTTGCCCTCATCAATGGCTGTAGTGACTGTTTTGAAAAAGTCAACCAGGTTCAAAAGGCAGGATCAGCCCTTCACAAAGCCAGACTGGGTGAGATCAAGTGTCTGTAGGTCCCCAATGTCGCTGTATATAAGTTCCATAATGAATTTTTCCAAAGCTTTGCAGACCAGGCTGGTTAAGCTTATGGGGCGGTAGTTCCCAGGGTCTGTAGAGGTGCCTCCTTTGTGGAGTGGCACCACTGTTGCTGTACGCCAGTTTTCAGGTACATATCCCGTAGTAAGGCTAAGGTTAAATATCATTTTTATATGCGGTTGTAGCTCCTCTTGGAGTTCACGTAGCACACATCCGGGGATACCAACAGGTCCCATTGATGCTGTGTGTTCTGCTTTGCTGAGGGTGGCCCTCACCTGGACATCTGAGATGACAGGGAGGTTACATTCAGCTGTGATAAGTATTTCTTCTTTTGGGGGAGAGGGAGGGGGGATATTTGCACTGAACCTGTCTGCCAGAATGTTGCCAATATCTGTAGGTTCAGTGAAATTTATGTAGTTGTGTACTAACTCTGAGCATATCTGAGGCTTTTGGTCCATGTTTCTAACAAAACTGAAGAAGGCCTTGTGGTTATCTTTAGTGTCCTTGGCCATTTTTCTCTCAGAGTTGGCCTTGGATGTTGTTATGAGAGAACTTAGCTTGTTACTAGTGCTGACCACAGATGCCTTCCCTTTATGGGATTCTGCTCTGTCTTGCAGTAGCCTCCTTCTATCGTTATACAATTTGTCTATGGCTGGGGTCCACCAGACAGGATGCTTAACCTTTGTGCATAGGGTCTGAGTTAGAATTGTGTGTGCATGTTCCATGCATTCTTGGGGATGTCCATGGGAAGCATTTGCAAAGGGGTCAGCATTGTGGGTTGTGGCTTCCACTGGCCCAGTGGGCTGCATGGATACCATCTCAGTCCTAACAAGTGAAAATCTGTCTATTCACATATATTTCAAAGTAGTCTATTGTGCTGGTAGTGGTGGTGGGATATGTATATCCAGGCCGATTAGTTTGTGTCCAGATCACACTAGTGGATGACGTTCCACATACAGTACCTTGTTACGAACCCCCAGAGTGAGGTGGTGCATTGGACCTGTCTCAGTGTGCTGACTGATGGGGCTTGGTACTATGTTGTATGGAATGTGGCAGGTATTGTTGCACAGGTGTCGGCTGAGCACTGATATCTGGCCATGTACATGTGTATCCACCAAGAGACACACACGTGCTACATATGGGAGTAGTAGTATATCACTACAGTTGAGTATCATGTATAGTATGTGTGCCATATATTGCTGACATAGTCTGCTGATATCCTGTTTGTGTTCTCTTCCAGGGACATGGCGCGTCAGCGTAATCCCGCCTACTCTGCAGCAGAAGATGAGGAGATACACCAGAGCCTGGTGCGGGATTATGACATACTGTTTTCCCGCACCAGCCAGAATCAGCAGGAGAGGGCTGCACTGTGGCAAGACCTTGTCCGTAGGGTAAATGACATTGGCACACATAATAGGACATATGAGCAGGTACGACATCACTGCAGTGATTTAATCAGAAATGTCCATCAGCGTGCGTCAGATATCCACAGGCAATAGGTCGCCACAGGTGGTGGGGTGGCCACACGCCCCCCCCTCACCAGACTGGAGGGGCTACTCCTAAGTGTTGTGGCTCCAGCCCAGGAACATCAACAGCAACACACCTGCATTATGATGGAGGCTGGAGCCACACAGCAACACGACATGGAGCGTGCAGGTAATATGCCATATGTACACTGTTAGTTTATGCATGTGTAAGGTGTGTCCTTGGTATGTAGCTGTCAACATAGTATGTAATTGTGCAGGTGTGATATTGCCAATATCAGCAGCTGACATGTGAAAGGCAACTGTTGTACTACTGAACTGTATCATACACAGTATCAATGGCACAGTTGTGCCCACTGACATTAATCCCCTCATTTCTGCAGGTCCCTCCAGTGTTACAGCAAGGCAGCCCATCCATGCTGGTGAGTGTGTATTAACAATACCTATACTAGTCTTGATAGTGCTAGTAATAATAGTGTAATTCAGTAGTGCTCAGTGTGTATAATGCGGGGTGTGCATGTGTGCATGTGAGCGCGTGTCCACGTGTGCATGTGTTCATGTGTGCATGTGTGCATGTGTCCATGTGTGCATGTGTGCATGTGTGCATGTGTGCATGTGCCCACGTGTGCATGTGTGTATGTGTGCACGTGTGCATGTGTGCACGTGTGCATGTGTGCATGTGTGCACGTGTGCATGTGTACATGTGTGCATGTGTCCACATGTGCATGTGCGCATGTGTGCATGTGTCCATGTGTGCATGTGTGCATCACTGGTAACATTGTGTAGACGTAAACTGTGTTTCCTGTCTTCCTCCCACAGGTTCTGGTGCTGCTCTGGTGTCCTGCAGCAGGGAACCTGAATCTGGTGCCACAGGTACTGATAATGATGATATCTGTGTAATGGCACAGGAAGGTGTGTCAGGGTCCGTCATTGGTCAGCCAATTGACAGTACACAGCTGTCAACCCCATCATTGCACACAGTCATCCTGCCAGTACATCCTATGTCACCAGTGTCCCTAGGTGATGGACAGGATACAGTGGGCATTGACCAGGGTAATGTGGTATCTGTGGCACATGCTTTCCCACACAGCAGCCATGGGCAGGGTCCTGCGATGGTACCACACAGACAGTTGCTCATGGGTTCTCGTGGGAGCATCCGTGGGCATACTGCCTCTGGCAGACATGCCCAAAGAGGTCTGTCAACCTCAGCTATGTTTTGGGCTGTCATGCAGGCACAGTCACGTATGGAAAGGTACACCAGACAGGGTCTGAGGGAGCTGAGAGCATGTCGCACATCCATGACTGACAGTATGTGTGACATTGCGGATGCTATCCGTAATTTCACCGATGTCATAGACAGACGTTGTGGGGACATATTACAGCAGTTCCACAACTACATGTCCATGAGCCAGGGCAATAGTGGACGGTTGCGGCATCGACGTGGCCGTATGCCAGCAACAGCAGCAGCTGACATTCGGCGCAGATGACAACAGGCCTGCGGACGCCCCCATAGTGCCAGCAGCAGCCCCAGCAATGCTGGGTCTGTGCTGTCATCAGACCGCCCCAGGAGACCACGTGCACGTGGCTCTGGACAGTCCCAACAGGGACCTGTGTCCAGTCAACGAACACCTGCTTCTGATGACAGTACCCAGTCTGGCTTAGTACTGAATACGGTCCGTAGCACCCCTGCCAGGCACAGGTACCGTGTCCATGGCCACAGACACTGATCTGTATGACCTGGCAGGTACAGTCTGTGGCTGTCCACAAACTCCAGTATATGGCAGCCATGAGGTGGAACTGTGTGCATGCATATACATATGCAAAATGTTAACACCTAGGGCTACCACATACCAGCACACACTGCATCAACTGTGCCCCACCATGTACTGCTGTCCCTCACCAACACACATACACATACATGTCAATTGGTGGTATCAGTGGCAGACTCAGGCATACCTAGTTCACACACTGTGCATATGATGAAACTGTGCCACCTCCTGCAATCTCTAACATCAGTGCAGGAACAGGTTAACATGTTGCTGATGCACAGGGTGACTACATAGAAGTGTAGTAATAGTATCATGTTGGTAACAGTACAGTGTGCTGATATGATTGTGTGTATATCCCAGCATGCCTGATGCAGTAACTGTATGACTGTCCTGAATTGTTATCGACACCCATAGTAAGTACCATAGTGTAACAGCTGCACATTTTTGCATACTGGTGGTAAGGATGTCAACAGATAGCCACATACATAGGTAGCACAGGGGAGAAGGTAATGCAAGTAGTGATACGCAATGATGGACATGTACACTAATGGTGGCATGTTGCCCACAACGACTATGCAATGTGGATGTTTGTGCATGTTGATATGTGTGCAGTACCAATTTAATTTAAATTAAATTAAATTTTAAATAATTTCTGTTTTACCATGGACATCTGAGCTGTGCATTCCTGGGTACATGTTTATAGTGCCTGCATATTTGCACTGTTACCTACTGGAAGTAATACCCCTTCTTTGTTGTACAATGGACTACTTCCAGCCCTGCTTACTGTAGCTTTGTTTGCATGCATGTTTGCTTGAGGTTCCCTGGAACACTGATTCCACCTGCAATGCAGATTTACAGAGCTTCTGTGGATTCCTAGTGACATCTGCATAGCTTACTATATGTATGTCAATGTCTCACTTGACAGAACGTCACTGTCTGTCCTGTTCGCATGTACGTTGCCTGTGACACATTGCATATGACTTACCTGGCATTTGCCCACGTGTGCAGTCATAAATGCCAGCGCTATGAAATCAGAAGCTGTACACCCACACATACTCACCTTCAGTATGTTGTTCCCCATTGGCCCTATGTGTTGGCAATCACCATGGCAATCACACTACTATGGTAGCATGTGCAAAGGTAACTTGCGAATCACCTCTATGGTCCAGTTGTGGAATATGTGAGTCATGTGGCAATGTCACAGCTGCCACATGTATGCAGTCAACCCTCTCCCCTGGCCAGGAACGTACAACACATGTGTGAGATGCAACCACATAGCCAATCTGAGGACTGACCACTCTGAACCCAGTACTAGCATACCCTGTCAGGTGGCATGACATACTACAGTGACTACAATACCAGTCTGACATAGACCTGCACTGACAGCAATCCAAACACATGAACACACTTGGAGCCTCAGAATAGCATCCTGCCTGATTATCACACACCTCCGCAGCTGGCACACAGGCATATGTTAAGTCGCAACAGAGCACATGCCACACATGGCACACACATCCTGTGTGCCAAACACTCACAGCCTGTAGGGCTACACAACACACCTACTACAGATGTGTCAGGTACCTCTCTTGGCCTGTGCAGTGGGGTCCCGCTCAACAGGCTGTACATGGTGAAGGTCACAGTGATATACCCGTGGGGCACTATGGTCCACCACATAACACATGCATACAGGTCAGTCAGAGGCATGGACACATATGACTCAGTCATTGTCCATGCCACTATGGATGACCTGAGACGTACCTCCCTGCACTACATGATAGGGAACATAGAAGGGCTCTCTCAGCATGTGGCACAGGCTGGTATGAGCCTGACCTTGGTTGCCATCATACCCTCACCAGGTATGCTACCACAATATGTAGGAAGGGTGTTCTATGTCTACATTTTGCTCAATCTCCAATGTCATTCATAGGGTATCCAATGGCTGTCAGTGTGTGCTTACATGCTAGGGAAGCCACAATGATTTGCGAGGCGCAGCTTGCACGTGTCACCCATGGGCCATTGTATATTGGCGAAGCCTCTTGATACACACATAGTGCCTTTTGATGCAGGGCTCAGATTACATAGCCACCTCCGCGGGTATCACATGGGATAGGACACTATCAGTAATGCTACACAACGCCAGCAGTGTACACCGCAAGATGCATGCACTGGACACTGTCCTCAGCATGGTAAACTGCAATATCTGTGCAGTAACAGATTCCTGATTCACGGCTCACAGGTGCAACCCATCACTGCCAGGTTATACCTCATACCATACCTGTCATCCCCTACACATGTACCACACATGAACAGGGGGGAGGTATCTCAAGGCACCACAGATACACACACCTCCAGGTTGTTGGCACAGCACAAAGCATCAGGGCCTATCCATGTGCAGCTAACAGTGTGTTGGACTGCCTTCTGGTTCATAGCCTGGCACACACAACCCTCCCATACACAGGAAACCCACCTGTCCTCCCTGACAACACTGGGAATATGACGGTCTCTACATATGTCTTTATATGGCTGGACTGCATCCAGCCGAACATTGTGTGTGAGCATTACTGTAGCTACAACACACTAGCTGAAAGGTTCCTAGCATGTAGTCACTGAATTGCAGTGGAACAACATGTTACCACTCCCACAACAGGTGGGAACATGCAGCACCTGTTCATCGACTACATGTAGACTATATGGCCCAGACCAGATGTGTATCCCCGCTGTTAGGATGATACCATATACAACTCACACTGTATATACACATACCACATGCAGCCCCTGCACAGTAAGACACAGTCATAATGTTATGCAGTGCAAATACCATTTATTCACTTGAGGCATGTGTCAGACATGGGAACTATTGAAGGTCACAGGTATATATGTGTATGTGGCACACACATACATCATGTGTGCATTGCCATTGCTGGTTTAAGCAATGTCATGCATTGTTATGAACAACAACCCACACATGGGCATTTTGTGTGACACAAACACACGTGGCAGTTGTGGGTTTCCAAAACATACCTAACTGTGCTCTGACAGTAGTAAGAGACCCAGTAGCGGAGCGCACTATTTGCATTACTGGGCGATTTACCCTGTTTGGCTGTACTTATAGTGTGGTGACATCACCTGTGTTTACGGGGGGAATATGCAGCATCTGGTATATTGTAGTAGTTGCCAAAAGGAACTGTTTTCTTACACTTGCAAGTACACATACCTTATTACCCCCCCCCACACACACACACACACTTGTCATTTGCAGGATTCATACCCCTACCTAACGATGTTATGACACTTGAGAGAGACGCATTAGCAGAGCGCGCTATTTGAATTACTGGGAGGTTCTTTTTCTCCGGCTGTACTTATAGGGTGCTGACATCATCAGTGTTTGGAAAGGGTAATGTGCATCATGTAGTGTGTTCTCCTAATTGCCAAACAGCACATATCTTTCATACAGAATTGCACACGCACAAACTCGCCTCATCCAAACACACACACTTGCAGGATTCAAACCCCTACCTAACTATGTTATGACACTTGAGAGAGACGCATTAGCAGAGCGTGCTATTCGCGAACTACTGGGAGGTTTTCCTTCTCTGGCTTTACTTATAGGGTGCTGACATCATCAGTGTTTGGAAAGGGTAATGTGCATCATGTAGTGTGTTCTCCTAATTGCCAAAAAGCACATATCTTTCATACAGAATTGCACACACACAAACTCCTCTCATCCAAACACACACACTTGCCATTTGCAGGATTCAAATCCCTACCTAACTATGTTATGACACTTGAGAGAAAGACGCATTAGCAGAGCACGCTATTTGAATTACTGGGAGGTTTTTCTTCTCCGGCTGTACTTATAGGGTGCTGACATCATCAGTGTTTGGAAAGGGTAATGTGCATCATGTAGTGTGTTCTCCTAATTGCCAAAAAGCACATACCTTTCATACAGAATTGTATACACACAAACTCTCCTCACCCAAACACACACACTTGCTATTTGCAGGATTCAAACCCCTACCTAACTATGCTATAACACTTGAGAGAGACACATTAGCAGAGCGCGCTATTTGCATTACTGGGAGATTTGCCCTCTTCTGCTGTACTTAAAGGACGCTGACATCATCTCTGTTTACAGATTGCAATATGCAGCAGCTGGTGTGTTGTACTGGTTGGCAAAAGGGACTGTTCTCTCACACACATTACTACCCCCCACACACACACACTTGCAGGATTCAAACCCCTACCTAACTATGTTATGACATTAGTACAAGACACAGTAGCAGAGCGCGTTATTCGCATTACTGGGAGATCTACCCTCTTCTGCTGTACTTATAGGGTGCTGACATCATCTGTGTTTAGAGGGAGAATATGCAGAGACTGGTGTGTTGTAGTAGTTCCCAACAGGGACAGTTCTCTCACACTTATAATTGCACACACCATGCAAGTATCTGTTGTTCTGAAAGTGTTTGTGGTACGTTATTGCCATAGCTTTCCCTGTCTCTGTGAACAACTTGTGTACTGTGGCAGCTGTATGCATGTGAGTGGGATCCAGTACTGTACTTATGTCTCTGTTGTCATTTCACTGTGTGCAGTGGAAAGATATCTGTATTGTAGGATTTCCTGTATTAACACAAACACATGCCAGATATGTGTGTTCAACAGCTGAACTGTGAGATGGCCTATGTGTGTGAGCATGCCCAGTTCACAGTTGATATGGCTTCCTGACTGACACGTCTTATTTATCTAAGTGTGTGAGCATGCCCAGTGTGTACTTTCCAGAAGTCTTAACCTCAAGATGCACACGCTCGAAGCTCTCCTCAGTATGGAGAACATCGATATCTGTGCAGTGACAGAAACCTGGTTCAAGGCTCCTGAGAGCAACCCTGCACTACCAGGCTATACCTCATATCATGCTTTTTGACCCCAAAACCCAGGCCGAACCACAAAGGGAGGGGGAGTGTCCATATTCATGAAGGACACCCACACCTCCAGGTTAGTTGCAACACATGAAGCATCGGAGACCATACAGGTGCAACTAACCATAGGCAAAACTGCTATACAACTGGTAGCATGTTACAGATCACCCTCCCAATCTCAGGAACCCCATTCAGCCTTCCTGAAGACACTGGGGGATATCAATGTATCACCAAATAACATCATACTGGGAGATTTCAACTACCCTAACATAGATTGGGTGCATTATTCTAGCCCTAACACCCTGGCCCAGAGTTTCCTGGAATTCATACATTCAAAGGCACTGGGACAGCTAGTCTCATCTCCCACTAGGGGAGATAATATACTAGACCTGATCATCACAAACATGGGGACAAAATGCTCCACACCAGATGTATACCCCTCACTAGTGAGATCTGACCACAAACTAATCACCCTGGATATACATATCCCACCTACACCCCCAGCACAAAAGACTATAGTGAAAAACTTCACAAAAGCCAACTTCACTCTTCTTAAGACTGAGATGGTATCCTTTAAGCCCACTGTGCCAGTGGAAACCACATCCCACAATGCTGAATCCTTCACAAATGCGTTATATGGACATCTCCAAGAATGCATGGATCATGCAATCCCAAATAAATCCAAGACCCCCTCCACCAAGGGCAAGCGTCCTGTCTGGTGGACCTCAGCCATAAACAAATTGTATAACAAAAGAAGGAAGCTACTGCACGACAGAGCAAAATCCCATAAAGGGAAGGCATCTCTGATCAACACTAGCAGAAAGCTACGTTCCCTCATACAAACATCCAAGGCCAACTTTGAGAGGAAACTCGCTAAGGACACTTAAGATAACCACAAGGCCTTCTTCAGCTATGTTAGAAACCTGGGTGTAAACCCTCAGATATGCTCACAGTTAGTTCACAATGACAAATAATACACTGAACCCACAGATATTGACAACATTGTGGCTGACAGGTTCAGTGCAGATTTCTCACCTCACTCACCCCCAAAGATGAATTACTTATCCCAGCTGAATGTAATCTCACTGTCATCTCAGATGTCCAGGTGAGAGCAGCCCTCAGCAAAGCTAAAAACACAGCATCAATGGGACCTGACGGTATCCCGGGTTGCGTGCTACGTGAACTCCAAGAGGAGCTTAACCCGCACATAAAAATGCTATTTAACCTTAGCCTTACTACAGGATATGTACCTGAACACTGGCGTACAGCAACAGTGGTCCCACTCCACAAAGGTGGTACCTCTACAGACCCTGGGAACTACTGCCCCATATGCTTAACCAGCCTGGTCTGCAAAGCTATGGAAAGAATTATTATGGAACTCATAAACAGAGACATTGGGGACCTACAGACACTTGATCCCACCCAGTTCGGCTTTGTAAAGGGCAGATCCTGCCTTTTTAACCTGGTTGATTATTTCAAAACAGTCACTAGAGCCATTGATGAGGGCAAAGCAGTCCATACAGCCTACCTGGACGTAGCTAAGGCCTTTGAAACAATACCCCACTCAGGCATCATAGCTAAGCTCAGCAGCTTAAATGTAAACCCATATGTCACTAGATGGGTTGCAAACTGGCTAAAGGACAGAACACATAAAGTCATAATCGCTGGGGCCATGTCCGACTCAAAGCCAGTCACAAGTGGTGTTCCACAGGGCTCTGTCCTGGGACCCCTCTTATTTGGCATTTATTTCTCAGATGTTAAATCAAACATGGGAGGGTTGTGGCTGCCGAAGTTCGCAGATGACTGCAAACTAGGCACCATAGTCGATATACCAGCTGACACATACATCCTACAGAATGGCCTCACAGAAATGGACAACTGGTGCCAGAGTCATGGCCTTAAACTAAATGCCAATAAATGTATAGTCATCCCCTTTGGGAAAAACAAGGTACCCACAGATTATCACATAGACAGTAACCCACTGAGTACGGACAAAGTAATCAGAGACCTGGGGACTCATGTTGACAGCGACCTCTCATTTGACACCCACGTTGCCAAAGTGTTTAGAAAGACATTCTACCTTGCCCACCTTATCATGGAGGGATTCACATCCAGATCAAAGGAGGTCATTGTACCCCTATACTCCTCCCTTATCAGACCCATGATTGAGTACAATTCCCCATTTGGTATGTACCTCACCCCACCACCTGCAACAGCTGGAGAGACCACAAAAGTACCTCACCAAGAGGATCAAGGGTCTCCAACATATGTCTTATTCTGCCAGACTAAAGAAACTCCAGCTCTATTCAGTAGCATACCGCCTGCTCAGAGGTGATCTGTGCCTGCCATACAAAGCCATGTCCAATCAGGATCTGATGGACATGCTCCACCTCAACAGATCCAAATCCATCAGAACCACAAGAGCCAAACACTTAAACCTAGGCACAAGTATGAATAGAACATGCTGGAGGAATAGGTTCATAACCCAGAGGCTTCCCATGCTCTGGAACAGAATCCCAGTTCATGTTGGGCAGAGCCCCTCACTGACACTCTTCAAGAGAAACCTTGATGAATGGATGGGAGATCGTAGGTTTACCCCGGGGGTCACCTCTGTGTCACTACTAGACAGGGGCACAGTAAACTAATTAATTTATGTAAGGGGATCTTCACTGTGTCACTACTAGACAGAGGCACAGTATTCTTAATCTATTCTGTACCACTACACAGGGTGGTGAAAGCCATATCACTATGGCTAGGCTTACAAATGCCCCAGGGCAGATAGCCTATTACTTAACTATGAAACTCTAAACTATGGATGGGGGATCGTAGGTTTGTCCCAGGGATTACTCCCATGTCACTATTAGACAGAGGTACAGTAAACTAGTCCTAGAACCTATATGTTGGGATCTGTGGTCCACCACATTTGTGTTTGTGTATGGACCTCATCTACATTTCACATGTACAGTTCAGTGTTGGACATCAGGTTGTGTTCTTACTGGCCAACTACTTTGTGTGTGAACCTAACAGGCAATATGCTGTGCCTGCAGGTTTGCCATGGGATAGTTTGCATACAATTGTCAACATCCTGTTTGACTGGCGAAACTTTGTTGCCACATAGTGTACTAGTTCAGTACTTTCACAGAGACCTGGTAGTATTAGTGTGATCTTATGAGCCTTGACCCAGGTTTCTGTTACAGGTCAGATATTACCATTCTCCATGCTGGGGTGTGATTGGTCTGCATGCATCTTTGTTGGTCTGCATGAATGTTTGTGTTTCCAGCCTTGCCTATTCAAGGCACTGTGGGGGTGACAACAGCCTTTGCCAGTATCCACACAGCCAGGTGTGCTGGGTGAGTGCCATCCCTGGCAGGTGGTGCATTCCATCTTGGCCAGCATGTCATCCCAGGCTATCAGACATTTGTTTTCCTGTGACTTGCAGAAATACTTCTGCCAATTGTTGTACTTGGTCTTGTTGTCTTCATGGTGTGGCATCATGCTTGGTACAGGTGGGATGTTGGCAGGGTCGTCATGTTTGCATATACTAGACGGTGTTACATGGCTTAACACATGGCAATCTTGCCTCAGGTGGTGCTGCAGGGCTGACTATGTCAGATGCACATACTACAATCCCTGGACATGTTTGACTGCAGGTTGTGTCATGTTAGGCATCCCTTTTACTATATGAGTGAGTCAGAAAGGGGTATCATTCCCAGGGTTCCTACTGAGCCAGTGTATGTGCTATGCGTTGCCTCTTTGCCAAGGCCAGGGCTTACTGGGCATGCCTCCTTCTGCCTATGGGGCAGGCTCAGGTTGTTCCTCCTCCGAGTCACGCTCTGCCTGTGATGGCCTTGGCAATGGTGGGGGGCTGTTTGGCCCGGCCCTATGCCGGTCCTGCTGCAGCTGTTTTCGCAAAATCATATTATGTAGCATAGCACATACCATGACAATTTGGGTACATGTAGTTGGTGAGTACTGCAAGGCTCCACCAGATGTGTCCAGACACCAGAACCGTGACTTGAGCAGCCCAAACACACACTCTATTACATTACGTGTTTGTGCATGTGCCTCATTATGGCGTTCCTGTTCAGGTGTGTGTGCGTTTCTGATGGGTGTCATCAGCCACGGCTCCAGTGCATAACCTGCATCCCCCACTAGGTGTCCATGTGGGATGTACCCATTGGCAAATGTCTGGTACAGCTGCATCAAAGGCCAGATATGGGAATCATGGTAGCTCCCAGGGCAGCCAGCACACACATTCATTATTATGCCCTGGGCATCACACATGACCTGGCAGTTGATGGAGGGGAAGCCCTTGCGGTTAATGTAGGCCCTACCCCGCTCACCGGCTGGTGCTTTGATGCGTATGTGCGTGCAGTCTATTGCACCCACTACCTCAGGGTGTTCTGCTATTTGCTGGAAGAGACGCATATTGCTGGCCAGTACCTCACGGGCATTGGGGAAATATACATGATCACCGACATGTGCTGACATGGCATCCAGGAACTGGTGCAGTATCCTGGAGGCTGATGCCTGTGATATCCCCATCATATCACCAGTTGGTCTCTGGAAGGTACCTGTTGCTAGTATTCTTAGGCCAACACATACCTTGGTTTCCACTGGGATGGGTTCCCCTCTGTTGGTTCTGTGTGTGAGGCGTGGCCTGCACAGCTCGACAATTTGCTGCAGGAGCTCTCTGTCCACTCTATAGCGCTCTACTATCTCCAGCTCATGTAACCCGTGGTAGGTGACCCTGGGCCTGTACACTCTTCTCCGTCTCCTCACTGTGGGTAGTCTGGCACCATCTGCATTGTCACCACCTTCAGCAAGTTGCCTATGTCTCCTTATGACAGCTATGGCAGCCCCTAGCATTTCTGCTCTGAGTTCAGCTTTTTCAGTTTTCACTTCTAATAGCTTACTCCTGTCTTGCAGTGTCTCTTGAGAGAAACATCTTGCACTGCTGTTTGCAGAGTTTTAAGTGCTTGGCTGAGCTACTATTCTGCCTGTGTAATTGCCTGCTTCTAATTGTTTTCACCTGCTAGCTCCAGCAGTATTCCCTGCTAGCTTCCTACTAATTCTGTTGCTTCCTTTTTCCTTTCTGTTTCCTCAGGGGGGAGCAACGCGCATACTAGCAGAAACACGCTCACGGTGGCTTACACACGCGCACACATGCTTACACGGTTCAGAATCTGCCTATTCGGGTTAAAATGTGCGCACACCAGTGCAAACAGTCTTACAAGTCTGCCAACACGCTCCCACATGCTCAGTCTGCCTTACACATGCGCACACTGACCTACCCGCACCTCATGGCGCGCACACGTGTGCATGCACACCCAGCAAGAAACTTTGGTGTAAGCAACAGTGTACACCTTCCATTTCTTGACTTTCCCATGCTTATCTTGTGGCACTCCTCTTTCCATGATATGTGTCTGACATCTGTCATGTAACACTGACCTCCAATGAACTGCATTTCTTTCTACCATTCCCCCCTGTGATGTCACCTATCTCCTACTCTATTCCTCCCCCTTATGTATCTCTTACACTACTCAGAATGTGCTCATTTGCTATGTGACAATGGAATTCAGTATCCTAACACTCATTTACATCAGATTGCCTACTAATGCTTAGTTACATCTCTTAGACTCAGCTTCCCCCCTTAGCAACCACTAAACGGTGGCCATGTTGTTTTTGTTCTGCTGGTCCCTGTATTGTAAATCCATGTATTGCATAAAACCCACATTTGTGGGATTATAACCTTCATTTTTATGTTTTATACAGCGCAACCTGTTTGCGTGGGGCTGAGCTGCGTTTAAACATCGGTGATCGCCGAAAAAAAAAATGTATTTTTCATATTTGCATCGGGGTACCTTGCCAATGGCCACATATTTGGCCATTGGCATGCTGCCTGACACATATGCACCCTTTATTTGGAGCTGACTTGGCTCCATTGTGATTTTTGCAGAAACGTACTCAGTTGTCAACTGAGTACATTTCTGCAGCTAAAACGGCTCTTACACGGGCTGCTTTGGGCTTCGTGGATCGCTAATCTACCTCATTTGCATGCCTTTCGGCTGCAAGTGAGGTGATTAGCATATCCACACCCACTCCGTGTAAGAGACGTTTTAGCTCGTCTCTTACACGGACTTTAGGGCTGTTCCTGGATCGCGAAGGCTGCATGGAGTCTTACACTACTCTTAGGCTCCGTGCAAGCCTTCGTGACTCCTGCTCGTTATGTATAAATAATATGGAATTCAATCAAATGTATTAGAAAAACAGAAAAAAAATTGAGAAAAAAAGAAATAGCATGATATTCACAATATGTAAATGATGCACAATGGCATGCGAATGAGTGTCATCATGCTAATAAAACCCACTCTGGATACAAATTATGGCATTAACTATAGTAAAGTGACTCAGAAATGTGTAAATCCAGTAGTAAGTCCAAAATATCTAACTTTTTCTGAACTCCAAGATTTCATGAAATACAGAAACCTCACTTCTGTAAATATGCTAGGAATTCCAGCAACCCTAACTAAACAGCAAGCATTCATGGCCACTGTTGGAGACAATTCCAAGAATGCTGTATGATATTACCCCTGCATCACAGATGAGTCCATCAGTGGCTAAAAGAAACAGGCTGCAGTGGTATCCCATTCATGGCAGAGGCAATCACAGTACGTTGTGACACTGGTAAAGATACAGTGTCCAGTTAAGCAATTCTGGTCCAAATTAAAGAAATCACAGAATGAATCTCATGCATGTATTAACAGATCCAGGATTTACATTACAATGCAGTGATTGTCCATGTCAGGTATCAAATATTAACTTAGATACATAGGCGAGATACATGTTAGTAGGACACATTCATCATCATTTGCACAGGTGTTGAGGGGGGCAGAATGACAGGTGACAGCAATGCTGGAGTCTGGTAAAGGATCACTGATGGTGGATGTGGTAGCCAATCAGGTGGATAGCAGGTTGGGGAAGTCAGGGTTTACTTCTTCTTGTGACAGGATGGAATTTCTACGTTGTGAATTGTGCCTAGTTTCAGGGCTGTATACATTCTGTTTAAGGGACAGTGTAGCACTTCAAAACTTTTATTGGAACTCCAGTGAGGCTCTGTCATGCTGGAAGTTAGTGGCTGGACAGCCTCCCTGACCCTGATAATGGCAATGGTACATGTAACAGGCAACTGCAGATAGAGTTGGTGAAGAAATGTGGCAACCAGAATGGTCAGCCTGGAGATGTTAGGTATAGACATGATCATTATCAGCCATGGTTGTGAAATTGGCCACAAGAAGGTTTGGTAGCTGCTGTGAACAGATGTGACAGTGATGCATCCACCTGTATAAGCCTTGCCTTTGATCTTCCAGTTAATATTTGCATCCTTGCATGGCCATGACAGGAATGGCCTGCAGCGGAACAGTGGAAGTTTTGTGCCACATACCTCATGAATGCAACTATGTGTCATGTTTACAACTAATGACCTGAGAATGAGTGCCTGCTCATATGTGGCATACCATACTGCACAGACTGCATTTCATCTGCAGTAAGTACAACTGTACATATCCTTTTGTAGGCTACAAAGCATGCCCACCAAGTTTACCACAGCATGCATAGTGGCTGTCTGTGCTTAGATTTCTGCAGATTGATGACAACTATGGTATCCAAGAGAGATCTGAATTCACTGGAGTGATGGCCAGCAATACACCTCTCCCTTTGGTGGGTACATGCATACTGGAGGCAGTGTGATTGATTGATAGCATACATGGTGGTAACTTGTGTGTGTGTGTGTGTGCGTGTGTGCTAGAGATAATACTTACAGGACATCCATCATTAAAACAGCTAATGCCATAAGCACAGACTGCTCACCCCATGCGACCTTATCTGTGGGGGTGGGGATTTGTGTGTGCCTTCCAGTGTCAGCAATCCTGGCAGTACTACTGTCTCATCTGACAGTGCAATCTATATGTTGCCAACATTGTCAGTGAAAGGTGACATCCTGACATCAGGTACGTATCATGCTGTTGTGCTGGACTTACACTAGTGAAATCAGTGAAAGTATAAGGATAACATGCTTGTGGAAGGACTGGAACATATCCTCACTCTATCAACCTACAGTACATTTATTTATTTATTTATTTGACTTTTGTTGACTGGGTTAATCTGACTGGGCAGATGCCATTTTTCAGAGGAGACCTGAGAAGAAAAACTCCAAAATACATTTTTATAAAGATTAACAACAAAGTAGGTAAAATTAACAACATACCCCAGGATTCATGAAGCTTGCCCCAGGCGCACGCATAGCGTAGGCGTTATAATGCCAAATATGGCCGCCGAGCGATTCAGGTACGATCCAATTCCACGTGCACTACCGGCGTACGCCAGATCTGCGCAGCCCCCGGCGTAGGTAAGCAAATCACCCCATGTGCAGTGTCGCACCATGCAAATGAAGGCATATAGCGATTCATTAAGTGGTGCAGGCATAGCGTAAGCCCATGGAAATGTAAACCAAAAAACACGGTTTACATTTTCCCAAACAGAACATCGGAGCTATGGAAGAGGGCCAGACCCAGGTATCACAATGTTAACATATGCCAATGGCGAAATACACAGCCAATGGCATAAGAAAAGATGCACAACACGTAAATAACAACATTTAATGTCATGTCCACAGTAATGCACAGCAGAACCACAGGGCATGCGTGCGGAAGCTGTAACATAAAGAAATAATATAAAAATGTCATAAAATCGCAACGTAATAGAAATCAGGTTTACAGCATAATACACAATGGTAGGCATGGAACACCACAACCAAGGTGCAAGGGTTGCTAAGGGCTTGCGATAGTGTTCGGCGCAGTAACTATGAATTAGTAGTCAATGCCATGCAAATGAGGCAGATAATACTGAATCGCAAATGTCCCGCCGGAGGAAGGTTGTACCATACGGCGCAGCGGTATGACACCGAGGAGTGGCTCAGAGGAGATACATGACATCAGCAGAGGGGTGTGCCACCGTAGCACTAAGCACATTGGAGCATTGCAAATCTGGCCTGTCCGTTGCTAAGCAAAGCTGCAGGATAGAGGTGGGGAGGAATTGTTTAGCTGAGAGCACACATGGTGGCCAAAAGTGCATGTGTACGAGGATGAAAACGTGCCTGAAACCCAGTAATCAGACGCACGCACCGCAAACAATAGCAGAAACAGGAAGGTCAGGGGAAGAAAAGAAGGAAATGCGGAAGTAGGGTAATTGGAGTACTAATGAGCAATCAACACCAATCAACCCACGAAGGCCAATCGACGGCAGCTGACAAGTCCGCATGCAGAAACCTGCAAAACAGGATAGGGGAGGCATGTGAATGCAAAAAAAGGAGGGGAGGTATTGGATTGCAAAAATAGGAGACCTGACACAGCAGAGCAAAGCAAACCAACAGCAGACCGGCAGTAGCACACATAACGCAAGATATGCCAGGTCCAGGAAAGTACAAATGAAAGTAGGCTGCAGGATGCACGCCAGAAAATGGTAGGTGCAACACGCAGAAATGTAAAGGGAAGGTCAAGAGGTAATCCACGGCAGGCAAATGTAATTCAACACCAAAGGCACCACAATAGCAGTTCCAGCAATAAAACACATAACATAACCTGTAGCTATGAACGTACATACACACTCTATGACATCATCGGTGTTCACAGCACAATAGTATAAAGTGTGAAAGCACCCAACACACACCTGTGTATTCCCAAACACCGTATCATAGGTGTAAACACATGGGGAACTTTTAAAATGTACATGTTGGGAGCTGCCATAGCTGTGATTCATCAGCATGTGTTAGAGACTGAAGGTGTTGTGGAGGATGATGCTGACAACCACCGCAGGCCTCGGAGGAGAAGGAGAGTGTTCAGACCAAGGGTAACCTGCCAGGGGCAACATGACCTGGAGATAGTAGAGCGTTACAGGGTGGACAGGGACATCTTACAGCAAATAGTGGAGCTGTGCCAGCCACGACTGAGAACCAGAAACAACAGAGGGGAACCCATACCAGTGGACACGAAGGTATGTGTAAGCCTGCGAATACTGGCCACAGGTACCTTTCAAAGGCCAACTGGAGATATAATGGGTATCTCACAGGCATCAGCATCCAGGGTACTACACCAGTTCCTGGATGCCATGTTACCACATGCCAATGAGCAGATATACTTCCCCAGAACTCAGGAGGAGTTGGCCAGCAATATGCGCCACTTCCACCGTGTGGCACAATACCCAGAGGTACTGGGTGCAATAGACTGCACACACATACAAATCAAGTCACCACCCGGTGAGCAGGGTAGGCGCTACATAAACCGCAAGGGATTCCACTCCTTCAACTGCCAGGTCGTGTGCAATGCCCAGGGCATTATCATGGATATGTGTGCTGGCAGCCCTGGAAGCTACCATGACTCCGATATCTGGCATGCCTCACAGCTGTATCAGGTATTTGTCAGGGGGGACATCCCACATGGCCATCTCGTGGGGGATGCTGGCTATGCACTGGAGCCGTGGATAGGTTCATAGGTTCATAGGTTCATACTAGGCTATCTGCCCAAGGGCATTTATAAGCCTAGCCCATAGTTATGTGGCTTTCGCCACCCCTTTAGTTTGAATAAAAACTATGCCTATCATTTTGCTGTGCCTCTGTCAAGCAGTGACGCTGAAGTAATCCCTGGGGTATATCTGCAATCTCCCATCCATTGGTCAAGATTCCTCTTGAACAAGACCAGAGAGGTGCTCTGCCTCACATGTACCGGGATTTTGTTCCACAGCATAGGGAGTCTCTGGGTGATGAATCTGTCCCTCCAGCACGTTCTATTTATAACCGTGTCAAGGTTTAAGTCTCCCCTTGTGGTTCTGAGGGATCTAGATTTTTGAGGTGAAGCATATTCATCAAATCTGGGTTTGACATGGCCTTATATGTCAGGCACAGGTCACCTCTGAGCAAGCGGTATGAGACTGAATAGAGCTGGAGTTCTTTCAGTCGGGCAGCATAAGACATATTTTTGAGACCCTTTATCCTTTTGGTGAGGAACTTTTGGGGCCTTTCAAGCTGCAGCAGGTGTCTGGTCAGATACATTCAACGGGCATTGTACTCAATCATAGGTCTAATAAGTGATGAGTACAGGGGACGATGACCTCCCTTGATCTAGATGTGAATCCCTTCATGATCAGGTGGGTGATATAGAAGGTTTTCCTAACTACTTTGGCAACATGAGTGTCAAACGAAAGGCTACTGTCAACCTGGGTCCCCAGATCTCTGATGACTTTTTCTGTGCTCAGTGGATTGCCACCTATATGGTAGCTAGGGGTAGCCTTGTTTTTCCCAAAGGGTATGACTATGCATTTTTGGCGTTTAACTTCAGGCCATGGCTCTGGCACCAGTTATCCATTTCTGTGAGGCCCTTCTGGAGGATATCTGTGTCAGATGTGTTTTCGACTATGGCCAGTTTGCAGTCATCTGCAAACTTTGTCAGCCATAACCCTCCTGTGTTTGCTTGTACTTCAGAAAGTAGATGCCGAACAAGAGTGGACCCAGGACTGAGCCCTGTGGGACACCACTTGTGACAGGCTTTGAGTCTGACATGGCTCCAGCAACTCTGACCCTGTGGGTTCTGTCACTTAGCCAGTTTGCAACCCATCTTGTGATGTATGGGTTTACATTCAAGCTGATGAGTTTTTCGATGATACCTGAGTGGGGTATTGTGTCAAGGCCTTTGCCAGGTCGAGGTAGGCTGTATGGACTGCCTTTCCTCATCAATGGCCTTGGTGACTGTCTCGAAAAAGTCAACCAAGTTTAAGAGGCAGGATCTGCCTTTGACAAAGCCAAACTGAGTTGGATCCAAAGTCTGCAAGTTCCCTATGTCTTTATTTATGAGTTCCATTATGATCCTCTCCATGGCTTTGCAGATAAGGCTTGTCAAGCTAATGGGGGTAATTTCCAGGGTCTGTGGAGGCACCGCCTTATGAAGTGGGACCACAGTAAGCCGCCACTCCTTGGGTGTATCCTGAGGTGAGGCTAAGATTAAACAGCTGTCCTAACTGTGGGTTTAATTCCTCATTGAGTTCATGAAGCACACAGCCGGGGACACCATCCGTCCCATGGATGCTGTGTTTTTGCCTTAGTGAGGGCAGTTCTCACCTGGGCGTTGGAGATGTTTGGGGGCTACAATCCTCTGGAATAGATATCTCTCCTTTGGGGAGGGAGAAGTTTGCACTGAACCTGTCAGCCAGTATGTTGGCAATGTGTGTAGGTTCAGTAATTTTCACATCATTTTGAACTAATTCTGAGCATATCTGGGAGTTTCCTCCTAAGTTTCTAACATAGCTAAAGAAGGCCTTATGATTCTCTTTAGAGTCCTTGGCGATTTTTCTCTCAAAATTTGCCTTGGATGATTTTATGAGAGCTCTTAGTTTTTTACTTATAATGATCAAAGGTGTCTTACCTTTCAAGGATTTTGCTCTATCTTGTAGTAGCTTCCTCCTTTTGTTGTAGAGCTTGTTTATGGCTGGGGTCCACCAGACTGGACGCTTGCCTTTGGTACAGAGAGTCTTAGTTTTGTTTGGGATTGCCTGATCCATGCAGTCCTGTAGGTGCTGGTAGAAGGCATTTGTAAGTGATTCAGCGGTTTGAGTAATGTTTACCACTGGCTCAGGGGCCTTAAAGGAGACCACACTAGTTTTAGAAGTGTGAAATCGGCTTTGAGAAGTTTTTCACTGTGGTCTTTTTGTTTCAGGTGGGCGGGATGAGGACCTCCAGCGAGATTAGTTTATGATCTGATCTCACCAGTGAGGGTATACTTCGGTGTTGAACATTTTGATCCCATGTTCGTGATGATGAGATCAAGTATGTTTTCTCCTCTTGTGGGGATGGTGACTAGTTGTTCCATGGCATTTGAGTTTATGAACTCCAGGAATCTTTGGGTTAGAGTGTTCGGGCTTGAGTAGTGTTCCCAGTCTATATTAGGGTAGTTAAAGTCACCTAGTATGATGGTGTTTGGAGATACATTTATCCCTCCAATGTTTTCAGGAAGGCCATGTGAGGTTCCTGAGTTTGAGAGGGTGGCCTGTAACATGCTACAAATTGCAGAGCAGTCTTGCCTATGGTTAATTGCACCTGGATGGTCTCCGATGCATCATGCGTTGCCACCAACCTTGAGGTGTGGGTGTCCTTTATGAATATGGACACCCTCCTTTCTTGGTGTTGTCCGGATTTTGGGGCGGAACGCATGATATGAGGTGAAACCTGTTAGTGCTGGGGTGCTCTCAGGAGCCTTGAACCAGGTTTCTGTCACAGCACAGACATCGATGTTCTCCATATTGAGAAGGGCCTCGAAAAGTGCATCTTGAGATTGAGACTTCTGGCATTGAGCAGCATTACCCTTAGTTTTTTCCTTTTGGTGTTCTAGGGTGGTAGGTTTAGAATTTGAGCCTTGCCTAAAAAGGCACTATGGGGGTGGCAAGAGCCTTTGCCAATATCCGAAGCCCAGGGTGACAGGTGCAAGCCGTCCTCATAAGCAGCGTGGCTTGTCCAGCATGTCATCCCAGGCAGACAGACATTGATCCCCTTTGAATGACACCAGAATTTAAGCCAATTATTAAAGCTGATCATCTTATCACTGTATTGTGGCATCATTCTAGGTGAAGGTAGGATACTGCTCAAGGTCAGGGTCATACCTGCCTGGGCTACATAATCAGAGAGCTCCTCGATGTCCCTTTTCATGTAGTCCAAGGAGGTACGCCTCAGGTCGCTGACACCAGCGTGGACAATGACTGAGTCGCACTTGTACCTGCTGTTGAGAGACCTGAGTGCTTGCGTTATGTGGCGGATTCTAGCGCCTGACAGGCAGCTTACTGTGACCTTCTCTTTACTCAGTCTGGTGAGCGGACGCCAGTGTGTCTGACTATGGAATCACCAATGACAAGTGTGTCTGGCATTTTGTTTGGCCTTAAGGGCTGTGACTGTTTGACACTCTGACTGTGTGGTCTATGTGTTGCATGTGTTGGTCGTGAGGTGGTAGTTGTTTGGGTGTCTGCTTTGGTGGCCTCTGCTGTTTTGGTAAATTTTGATCAGAGCCTCCGAGTATGTCTTTGTGTGAGTATGTGTATGATTTGAAGTTGTGATGGTACCATGTGTGACTGGGTATGTATTGTGTGTGGTTACCTTCTCCTCCTGTCTGGTCTTGCCAGTCCTATGTTGAGAGAGCTCAGCCTCCAGTTTGGCCGTATAGTTGCATCTCTCGCATGTATTTGTGTTTTGTGGGAGAAGGAGAGGATTGTCTGTGTACATGAGGCAGTTGTAACATTGCCTCAATATTCCCAGGTTCACCAGTTGAGCTGGAGAGGACACTAGCAACTGATCCCTCGACATACTAGAAGTAGTAGATAAAGAGACTTTCAAAGGACTCGGGGAAGTGGGTTTTAGGCTGGTGGGGTACTATCTATAATAAGAGTGCTTTATCAAGGTGCAAGTACTGTAGGAGTAAGTGCTAGGCTTTACAGATAGAGAATAGTCTACTTGGGAATCAAGTAGAGATGAACTTTTCAGTTATAGGATATGCTGGTTAGATCAGCAGTACAGCTCGAGGAAGGTAGTTTTAAGGAAAATTGGAAGAGTGGAATTTAGATGGCCCAAATAGTTTAACCTTGTTTAACCGCTGCTCTTGTGTGCAACAGTGGTAACTCCGCTTAAATCAAGGCTACACGCTTAGCGTGTTTTAGCAGGGGCTGAAGGGAGCTAGGAATTGGCCCAAAACGACCAATGGACTACTAGTTTCTGGCTGAAACTTCACCAAATCAGACAAAAGGCGCTCAGTGCTTCCCACTCCCACTGGTAAGCAAAGAAACTTCCTCCTTCCTAATAAGGCAATGGATCAGTAACAGGAACTAAAAACAAAGCCCAGGGATCAGCAACTCTGAAACTGGACTACTCTAGTTCAGTAAGGCGGAAAACAAGAGATTTTTTGTTTTATTACAGAGACAAGGAAAAAACAGACAGTAATTGCTGTAAATCGGCTAGCGACTTTAGTGTGTAGCCTACAGAAACAATTTGCAACAATTAGTAACTTAAAGTGCAATAAACAGTGTAAAATGCAGAAATCACTTAAAGTAGCAATAAACAGGCGAAATGCAGTTGCTAGCTTAAATAACAGTGGGAAAGCCACAAAAATACTTATATCTGGTAGAAAGTCACTCTTTAGCTCTCTGCTGCTTGGATCACTCTCCAGGCCACCACGAGGATCTGTGCTCAGTTGGTACAAGCTGGAAAAACGCGTGTTTAGCGTGTTTTATAGCAGGGGCTGAAAGGAGCTAGAATTGGCCCAAAACAACCAATGGACTACTAGTTTCTGGCTGAAACTTCACCAAATCGGACAGAAAGGCTGCTCAGTGCTTCCCACTCCCACTGGTAAGCAAAGAAACTTCCCTCCTCCCTAATAAGGCAATGAATCAGTAACAGGAACTAAAAACAAAGCCCAGGGATCAGCAACTCTGAAACTGGACTACTCTAGTTCAGTAAGGCAGGAAAACAAGAGATTTTTTTTTTTTTGTTTTATTACAGAGACAAGGAAAAAACAGACAGTAAATGCTATAAATGCTGTAAATCGGCTAGCACTTTAGTGTGTAGCCTACAGAAACAGTTTGCAACAATTAGTAACTTAAAGTGCAATAAACAGTGTAAAATGCAGAAATCACTTAAAGTAGCAGTAAACAGGCGAAATGCAGTCGCTAGCTTAAATAACAGTGGAAAGCCACAAAAATACTTATATCTGGTAGAAAGTCACTCTTTAGCTCTCTGCTGCTTGGATCACTCTGCAGGCCACCACGAGGATCTGTGCTGAGTTGGTACAAGCTGGAAAACGCTGTTTAGCGTGTTTTATAGCAGGGGCTGAAAGGAGCTAGGAACTGGCCCAAACGACCAATGGACTACTAGTTTCTGGCTGAAACTTCACCAAATCGGACAAAATGGCTGCTCAGTGCTTCCCACTCCCACTGGTAAGCAAAGAAACTTCCCTCCTTCCTAATAAGGCAATGGATCAGTAACAGGAACTAAAAACAAAGCCCAGGGATCAGCAACTCTGAAACTGGACTACTCTAGTTCAGTAAGGCAGGAAAACAAGAGAATTGTTGTTTTTTTACAGAGACAAGGAAAAAACAGACAGTAAATGCTATAAAAACAATTCACATGCAGTGCAAGCTGGCACACTTGAGTATGTAGCAATATTAGTCCACACACAGTATGAAAAAAATGTAATTAAATTAAAAGGACTAAAAGCAAGTGCAGAAAGGGTTTATTAGAGAGAATGCGGTAAAGAGAAGGGACTGGGGGAGTGTCCTAGATCAAATCTACAGTGGGGCGGGCACTGCAAAAGCCACCAAATTTAAACTACATCCAAGAACAGGGAGGGGGGGTGGGGAAGACAGTTTCAACAGAGCTAGATCTGAGAAATCAGTCCCCAAGTTATAACAACCACAATAAAATGAAGGAAATATACTTAAATCAGCTTATGTCCAGTTGATGTATGCAGACAAATCTCAGTAGCAGCAACTCTACTTAAAATGATCACCAGAGATGTAACCAACACAGGTTTTAAAGTTATCAGAAAACCCCCCAAGCTAATTAACACTTAAAGGAATTTCAGTGCAGTTTAACAACTAGTGCAGAGCTTCAGACACACACAAGACAGTTTCAACAGAGCTAGATCTGAGAAATCAGTCCCCAAGTTATAACAACCACAATAAAATGAAGGAAATATACTTAAATCAGCTTATGTCCAGTTGATGTATGCAGACAAATCTCAGTAGCAGCAACTCTACTTAAAATGATCACCAGAGATGTAACCAACACAGGTTTTAAAGTTATCAGAACCCCAAGCTAATTAACACTTAAAGGAATTTCAGTGCAGTTTAACAACTAGTGCAGAGCTTCAGACACACACACAAGACAGTTTCAACAGAGCTAGATCTGAGAAATCAGTCCCCAAGTTATAACAACCACAATAAAATGAAGGAAATATACTTAAATCAGCTTATGTCCAGTTGATGTATGCAGACAAATCTCAGTAGCAGCAACTCTACTTAAAATGATCACCAGAGATGTAACCAACACAGGTTTTAAAGTTATCAGAAAACCCCCCAAGCTAATTAACACTTAACGGAATTTCAGTGCAGTTTAACAACTAGTGCAGAGCTTCAGACACACACACAAGACAGTTTCAACAGAGCTAGATCTGAGAAATCAGTCCCCAAGTTATAACAACCACAATAAAATGAAGGAAATATACTTAAATCAGCTTATGTCCAGTTGATGTATGCAGACAAATCTCAGTAGCAGCAACTCTACTTAAAATGACTCCCATCAGAAATGCACACACACCCATGCAAGAACGCCATAATGAGGCACACGCACAAACCAGAATCATCATAGAGCATGTGTTCGGGATGCTGAAATCACGGTTCCGGTGCTTGGATACATCTGGTGGAGCCTTGCAGTACTCTCCAGGCACGTGTGCCCACATCGTCATAGTATGTGCCATGCTACATAATATGATCCTGCGGAAGCAGCTGCAGCAGGGACAAAATGGTGAAGGCCCTCATAGCCCACCGCAATTGCCAAGGACAGTACAGGCACAGAGGGATTCAGACCATGAACACACTGTGCCAGCCCCAGTAGGCAGACGGAGGCATGCCCAATATGCCTACGCCTTCGCAAAGAGGGAACCTATAGCACATACTCTGACCGTGTAGGCCCCACGGACTGACAACTCTCCACCTGCACACACAGTAAAATGGATGGCACACAAACATGACCACCTGTAAATTGTAATGTATAGGTGGCCCAATGTGTGACTCCTACATAGGCAGCCCTCAAACATTGTAAACACAACAGCCAGTGGAACACGGAATGCCAACACCTGAACAGTACATGAGTCTTACAGCATATGGTGGTGCTGTGTGCCTGTCACGTTCCCCGCCAGATATATATATATATATATACACATATATATATATATATATATATATATATATATATATATATATATATATATATATATATATATATATATATATATATATATATATATATATAGATATATATATATGTACACATATGCATATATATAATACAGATAGAAAGGGCAATAGAGGGACATATGGTGATATAGATGGATTCAGCGATATCTGCAAATATAATAGATAGTTCAACGACATTCATAACATCTTGGAGGTACAAATAAATAGGATACTGCCAACCATGGAATGTGTAACATACCGACATGCGTAACCATGAGGCTGAAAGACCAATAAAACACAGTACCTGAACAGTACATCCGCGAGTAATAGTATAATGATATGAAGGGACAGTTAGTCACCGCTGCCGGTGTCGCGGTCCAAGTAGGTACTGTGTTGAACTGTGTCTGTGAGTGCCGTAGTATGTGTAAGTGTGCGTTGAGGGTGCCGTGTGCGTTTCTGTGTGACTGTAATGTGTGTGTGTGTGTCTGCAACATGTGTATGTTGGTGCCAAGTCAGAGGCAGATCAGTATGGCAGCTGTGGGTATAGCTAGCCGTAGGCATACGGTTACTACCTGTACCACAGTAGGAGGGACAGTCCCACCCTGGGCAGGTGTGTCCTGACATAAAACAGTACAAAGGGCAAATGTCCGAGATGGTAGGACATAAATATGTCCCATATATAATGTAACAGTCGTATTTAATAGGTATGCATGTATGTAAGAAACTTAAATGTTACATGCAATATGATAAGTAGCCAAAGTCACACAACAATAGGTATGTAGTGAGGATAAAAGTATGTGCTACCTGTGTACTGACCGTGGCTACGTGTTGGCCTGTAAACACCGCTTTGTGTCCCGCAAGTGTCCAACAATGACCATATGAAAAGGTGGCAACCCATGGCAAACAGGCTCTTTTAACAACACAACCACAATGACTGCAAATATCTGGGACAGAAATACAAGGGATAGCTGTCACTTACACATATCCCCTGATATATCGCTGCAATTACGGAGGTATACAAGTAGCAAGTTCACCTGCAGATGATATAGAAACCAATTAACAATGGCCCAACGTACAGTCCCATAACATAAGTCTACTAACTGTTAGCTCTCTAATTAGGGACTGAGCCCACACACATATATACTGATTATGTAGAAATGCAAGGCCCACAAACCGTATATGTTACGTACAACCACCGACATCCCCCACACTAGAAACTAAAAAAAAACCCAATAAAAAAACTGCATTTCATCTGCAGTAAGTACAACTGTACATATCCTTTGTAGGCTACAAAGCATGCCCACTAAGTTTACCACAGCATGCATAGTGGCTGTCTGTGCTTAGATTTCTGCAGATTGATGACAACTATGGTATCCAAGAGAGATCTGAATTCACTGGAGTGATGGCCAGCAATACACCTCTCCCTTTGGTGGGTACATGCATACTGGAGGCAGTGTGATTGATTGATAGCATACATGGTGGTAACTTGTGTGTGTGTGTGTGTGTGCTAGAGATAATACTTACAGGACATCCATCATTAAAACAGCTAATGCCATAAGCACAGACTGCTCACCCCATGCGACCTTATCTGTGGGGGTGGGGATTTGTGTGTGCCTTCCAGTGTCAGCAATCCTGGCAGTACTACTGTCTCATCTGACAGTGCAATCTATATGTTGCCAACATTGTCAGTGAAAGGTGACATCCTGACATCAGGTGCGTATCATGCTGTTGTGCTGGACTTACACTAGTGAAATCAGTGAAAGTATAAGGATAACATGCTTGTGGAAGGACTGGAACATATCCTCACTCTATCAACCTACAGTACATTTATTTATTTATTTATTTGACTTTTGTTGACTGGGTTAATCTGACTGGGCAGATGCCATTTTTCAGAGGAGACCTGAGAAGAAAAACTCCAAAATACATTTTTATAAAGATTAACAACAAAGTAGGTAAAATTAACAACATACCCCAGGATTCATGAAGCTTGCCCCAGGCGACGCATAGCGTAGGCGTTATAATGCCAAATATGGCCGCCGACGATTCAGGTACGATCCAATTCCACGCACTACCGGCGTCGCCAGATCTGCGCAGCCCCGGCGAGGTAAGCAAGCAAATCACCCCATGTGCAGTGTCGCACCATGCAAATGAAGGCATATAGCGATTCATTAAGTGGTGCAGGCATAGCGTAAGCCCATGGAAATGTAAACCAAAAAACACGGTTTACATTTTCCCAAACAGAACATCGGAGCTATGGAAGAGGGCCAGACCCAGGTATCACAATGTTAACATATGCCAATGGCGAAATACACAGCCAATGGCATAAGAAAAGATGCACAACACGTAAATAACAACATTTAATGTCATGTCCACAGTAATGCACAGCAGAACCACAGGGCATGCGTGCGGAAGCTGTAACATAAAGAAATAATATAAAAATGTCATAAAATCACAACGTAATAGAAATCAGGTTTACAGCATCATACACAATGGTAGGCATGGAACACCGCAACCAAGGTGCAAGGGTTGCTAAGGGCTTGCGATAGTGTTCGGCACGGTAACTATGAATTAGTAGTCAATGCCATGCAAATGAAGCAGATAATACTGAATCGCAAATGTCCGCCGAGGAAGGTTGTACCATAATGTGACGCATGACACCGAGGAGTGGCTCAGAGGAGATACATGACATCAGCAGAGGGTGTGCCACCTTAGCACTAAGCACATTGGAGCATTGCAAATCTGGCCTGTCCGTTGCTAAGCAAAGCTGCAGGATAGAGGTGGGGAGGAATTGTTTAGCTGAGAGCACACATGGTGGCCAAAAGTGCATGTGTACGAGGATGAAAACGTGCCGAAACCCAGTAATCAGACGACGCACCGCAAACAATAGCAGAAACAGGAAGGTCAGGGGAAGAAAAGAAGGAAATGCGGAAGTAGGGTAATTGAGTACTAATGAGCAATCAACACCAATCAACCCACGAAGGCCAATCGACGGCAGCTGACAAGTCCGCGATGCAGAAACCTGCAAAACAGGATAGGGAGGCATGTGAATGCAAAGAAAGGAGGGGAGGTATTGGATTGCAAAAATAGGAGACCTGACACAGCAGAGCAAAGCAAACCAACAGCAGACCGGCAGTAGCACACATAACGCAAGATATGCCAGGTCCAGGAAAGTACAAATGAAAGTAGGCTGCAGGATGCACGCCAGAAAATGGTAGGTGCAACACGCAGAAATGTAAAGGGAAGGTCAAGAGGTAATCCACGCAGGCAAATGTAATTCAACACCAAAGGCACCACAATAGCAGTTCCAGCAATAAAACACATAACATAACCTGTAGCTATGAACGTACATACACACCCTATGACATCATCGGTGTTCACAGCACAATAGTATAAAGTGTGAAAGCACCCAACACACACCTGTGTATTCCCAAACACCGCATCATAGGTGTAAACACATGGGGAACTTTTAAAATGTACATGTTGGGAGCTGCCATAGCTGTGATTCATCAGCATGTGTTAGAGACTGAAGGTGTTGTGGAGGATGATGCCGACAACCACCGCAGGCCTCGGAGGAGAAGGAGAGTGTTCAGACCAAGGGTAACCTGCCAGGGGCAACATGACCTGGAGATAGTAGAGCGTTACAGGGTGGACAGGGACATCTTACAGCAAATAGTGGAGCTGTGCCAGCCACGACTGAGAACCAGAAACAACAGAGGGGAACCCATACCAGTGGACACGAAGGTATGTGTAAGCCTGCGAATACTGGCCACAGGTACCTTTCAAAGGCCAACTGGAGATATAATGGGTATCTCACAGGCATCAGCATCCAGGGTACTACACCAGTTCCTGGATGCCATGTTACCACATGCCAATGAGCAGATATACTTCCCCAGAACTCAGGAGGAGTTGGCCAGCAATATCGCCACTTCCACCGTGTGGCACAATACCCAGAGGTACTGGGTGCAATAGACTGCACACACATACAAATCAAGTCACCACCCGGTGAGCAGGGTAGGCGCTACATAAACCGCAAGGGATTCCACTCCTTCAACTGCCAGGTCGTGTGCAATGCCCAGGGCATTATCATGGATATGTGTGCTGGCAGCCCTGGAAGCTACCATGACTCCGATATCTGGCATGCCTCACAGCTGTATCAGGTATTTGTCAGGGGGGACATCCCACATGGCCATCTCGTGGGGGATGCTGGCTATGCACTGGAGCCGTGGATGATGACTCCCATCAGAAATGCACACACACCCATGCAAGAACGCCATAATGAGGCACACGCACAAACCAGAATCATCATAGAGCATGTGTTCGATGCTGAAATCACGGTTCCGGTGCTTGGATACATCTGGTGGAGCCTTGCAGTACTCTCCAGGCACGTGCCACAGCGCCATAGTATGTGCCATGCTACATAATATGATCCTGCGGAAGCAGCTGCAGCAGGGACAAAATGGTGAAGGCCCTCATAGCCCACCGCAATTGCCAAGGACAGTACAGGCACAGAGGATTCAGACCATGAACACACTGTGCCAGCCCCAGTAGGCAGACGGAGGCATGCCCAATATGCCTACGCCTTCGCAAAGAGGGAACCTATAGCACATACTCTGACCGTGTAGGCCCCACGGACTGACAACTCTCCACCTGCACACACAGTAAAATGGATGGCACACAAACATGACCACCTGTAAATTGTAATGTATAGGTGGCCCAATGTGTGACTCCTACATAGGCAGCCCTCAAACATTGTAAACACAACAGCCAGTGGAACACGGAATGCCAACACCTGAACAGTACATGAGTCTTACAGCATATGGTGGTGCTGTGTGCCTGTCACGTTCCCGCCAGATATATATATATATATATATATATCTATATATATATAGATATACATATATATATATATATATATATATATATATATATATATATATATATATATATATATATAGATATATATATATATATATAGATATATATATATGTACACATATGCATATATATAATACAGATAGAAAGGGCAATAGAGGGACATATGGTGATATAGATGGATTCAGCGATATCTGCAAATATAATAGATAGTTCAACGACATTCATAACATCTTGGAGGTACAAATAAATAGGATACTGCCAACCATGGAATGTGTAACATACCGACATGCGTAACCATGAGGCTGAAAGACCAATAAAACACAGTACCTGAACAGTACATCCGCGAGTAATAGTATAATGATATGAAGGGACAGTTAGTCACCGCTGCGGTGTCAGCGCGGTCCAAGCAGGTACTGTGTTGAACTGTGTCTGTGAGTGCCGTAGTATGTGTAAGTGTCCGTTGAGGGTGCCGTGTGCGTTTCTGTGTGACTGTAATGTGTGTGTGTGTGTCTGCAACATGTGTATGTTGGTGCCAAGTCAGAGGCAGATCAGTATGGCAGCTGTGGGTATAGCTAGCCGTAGGCATACGGTTACAACCTGTACCACAGTAGGAGGGACAGTCCCACCCTGGGCAGGTGTGTCCTGACATAAAACAGTACAAAGGGCAAATGTCCGAGATGGTAGGACATAAATATGTCCCATATATAATGTAACAGTCGTATTTAATAGGTATGCATGTATGTAAGAAACTTAAATGTTACATGCAATATGATAAGTAGCCAAAGTCACACAACAATAGGTATGTAGTGAGGATAAAAGTATGTGCTACCTGTGTACTGACCGTGGCTACGTGTTGGCCTGTAAACACCGCTTTGTGTCCCGCAAGTGTCCAACAATGACCATATGAAAAGGTGGCAACCCATGGCAAACAGGCTCTTTTAACAACACAACCACAATGACTGCAAATATCTGGGACAGAAATACAAGGGATAGCTGTCACTTACACATATCCCCTGATATATCGCTGCAATTACGGAGGTATACAAGTAGCAAGTTCACCTGCAGATGATATAGAAACCAATTAACAATGGCCCAACGTACAGTCCCATAACATAAGTCTACTAACTGTTAGCTCTCTAATTAGGGACTGAGCCCACACACATATATACTGATTATGTAGAAATGCAAGGCCCACAAACCGTATATGTTACGTACAACCACCGACATCCCCCACACTAGAAACTAAAGCAATACAAACTGTAATAGCAGCACAAACATCCAGTCAGTCAATTACATCTGCAGAACCCTCAACATACCATGTGAGAGACACAATTAAAGGCGACATGCAAAATTGCAGGCGTTGTATAATGGAACAAACAGCCATGTTACAGGTTTTGATTGCAATACTCCATTATCAGACGTCGGGATGACAGGTACACCCACATGTTGAACCAAATACTCTACCTGTCACACACAATCCACGGGGACATGAATCCAAACTATACTTGTCTCCATGCATAGCAGTTGCAGTTACACATAACAAAACACAATACAGACCGTCTCCCCGAAGGTAGGGCAAATAGGCAACGCCCAAGTGGAGAATCCAATTATACCCCACTGTCGCCGCATAATTGGCGAATGGAGTAGCTGCACAGCTGATATGCAAGTAATTAGTCACTCAGGAACACCAATTGGCGGGAAGAATCCACATGTTTCAGGTATCAACGTATATACGGATGACTTGCCAGACATTCAAACCGTATGCTCATACCGAATAACAGTTGAAACACTGTGAGAGAGATAGAAGCGAAATGCTGTAACGACAACAAGGTATGTAGAATGCCCGATATGTAAGGTTATGTATAGCATGATCTGTATTAATAAGTTTTACTGTATGTATAGCCTGGTTTGCATTAATTAAATGTGTCCGCAATGCATAAAGTGGGGAAAGGTATTTATGTAGTGATGTCTTGCTGAGCATACTAATGCTTGTAGAATCTGTGCGTCCAGCAGTGGGACACAAGGTACACAGCACAGACACCACAAGGGATGCTACATGAGGCCATTAAACAGAACAATGCCATACAACCCGCCGTCAGTGGTAGGGTATGTCCAACAAGGACGTGCCATAGCAGGGGATAGTATATGTTGATATACTGTCACAGCACGCATGTGTATGGGCATATAACGTTAGTGACATATGTAAGGTGGTCCCGCTGAGCAAGTATGCTTTGCATTATAGGATACTATGTGAAATATGTGTAATGTATAGTATTATAGGTAGATATGACAGATATTCTACACAGCATAACAGGCATATCATGCATACCACAGGTATCGTCTATTGGTATGTACAATAACAGGATACATATGGCCTGTAGGTATGGGACATAGTAATAGCATGATAGCTAATCTAAATGGAAGGGCTACCAAGTAACCATGCACAAAGGACATGTAATAGCTGCACAGGTGCATAGTGGGGTACTATGCAGTCTGGCAATGCCACGTGTAAGCACAACTACAGTGTTCACACTAGTGGCACCTCTCCAGGGTAGTGTCCTGTGAAGAGCAGAGCCAGGTGTCACCTGCACCACTGCACAGTACAGCCACTGCAGTGATCCCAGGCCTACATGTGTCTCCCAACCACCAAGGGAGGTATCACATGAACAGTGCTACTGAGTGTCCCTGCGTGATGTACATAGGACTTATGTTCCACAGCATGGTGAGTGTCCGGTTTGGTAATGTAACCCAGAAGCGCATCCCACTCATTGAGGCGTGTGTGCACATATCCATGAGCATGTTGCTCACAGTGGCCTCTGCTTATGTTGCGTATGAGGAGTATATCCATCAATAATGTTGTGGACATGGGCCCTGTCTGATCAGCAGAGGTCACCCCTGAGTATGTAGTATGCAAATGTGTACAGATGTGGTGTCAGTAGTGCAGCCGCATATTTAAACTGTCGGAGCTCAGTAAACGTCATGGAGTGTTAATGTTGTGGCATGTAAAGCTGTAGCTGTTGTGTAAGGTACACCCTAAATGGGGTGGTGTACCCTTGAATGTGTGTAGATGTCTTGAGTTCAGAGGTACAATGGGTACCTATGTACCAGTTACACAACCAGTACAGATAGGTGTGGCCACCTAGGAGGATATCCATGCCACAGTGGCAATACGGTAACCACAGGAGTGGGTGAAACATATGTGTGTACTGCAAACATGTACAATGTGATATGTATGTAGGGGACTACCATCCATGTGTTAGTCAGTGGGTGAATGGTGTAATGCAAAGGTGATGTGCATGCACCTTGTGTCATGCAGCTTGATGCCATGATAGTCATATTATGTATCTGTCACAGCGACACCCATATGTTTGGAGTCAGTATCAGCTGGTGGAGCAATCATGGTGCTTGGTATGTAGGGGTTTGAAAGCTAGGCAGGGAAAGTCCCCTGTGCCAGCCTGTTCTGCAGGGAAGCATATACTGAACATGAGGGGCCCTATGACTGAGGACTGTGGTATGCCAAATGTACCTGACATGTAGTAGGTACTATGGTATGCTGGCCTCACTGTGTGTCCTGTCCATGAGCCACATAGCATAACATCCTGAGACACAGTGTACGATGTGCAGGTGGATGTGTATGTTGTCAATACCAGAATGGGGAATGGTGCTGAAAGGCAATGAGAGGACAATGTAGGATGTGTGGACTCCCATACCATCAGCAACTGCCCTGGTAACTGTATGAAAGGAGACCACCATGTGTAGGGGCCATGCTCTGGCCTTAACAAGCCCAACCCGGGTGGCAGCAGAGGACGGGAGCCCAACAATGTCTCTGAGAATGACGTCCTTGATGATGTGCCCCATAGCCATGCAGAACAGTCCAGTCAGGTGTGTAGGACTATAGTCCCACTCGTGCAATGCGGTGCCACCTGTGTGTAGTGTGATAAATGCTGCTGTGTGCCATTCAGGGTCTACAATGTCTGAAACAAGGCTATTACTGAATATGGTGGCCTAGTGGGGAGATGTAATTCAGAGGTTGGTGGACATCACAGCCTGGGACGTTGGAAGGTGACATGGGGCCAGTGTCCCAGGACATATAGAGTGTAGGTCAGTACTGTGTAGGTGTGACCACAGGGACACCACAATGTTCATGTATGGATTGTGGCACTGTAGTGAGTGAGAGGGTGTACTGTCAGCATAGAATCCATCCTCCAGCATGTTGCCAGCAATACCTGGGTCTGCAATGTTCCTGAGTGACTGCTGTATGTGACAGCAGATGTGGGTGTTGCCATCGAATATTGACATACCACCATAATGCCTGGTTTTACACCCCGGAATGTGTGGCAGTCATGTTTACATAGCTAGTCTTGGAGTATGTGGCCCCACCATGGCTGACCAGTGAGCCACCCCACACATGGGAATGTACACCACTGTGCAACAGGCTACACCTGTTGTTGTACATCATATGTCCATGGAACATGACCACCAGAGTGGCGTCTGTTATCTGGTGTGTACCATCATGGCTCTGTGTGGAATAGACTGATCCATGCAGTTGTGTACATGCTAATTAAGTGCACTGGGGTATGTGTCAGCATTTGTATGTGCATTGTCCATCTGCACAGGTGTCATGATGTTAACAACCGCTGTCAGCAGACATCTGTAGTAGGTGTTGTAGTACACATGTACTGTGTATGCTGTGATGGGTGTGTTGCCAGGATGTGGCTAACAAGGTAGATTAGCATATGTTCGGAATCCACCAATGGGGGGATAACCCCAGGTGTGTAACACCAGTCACATGGTGGTAGTGTTCATGCCAAGGGTAATGTAGGTCTTGGAGGTGGTGTGTATGGGTTGATCCAGCAGAGCGGAGGGTATGACTCATGGATGTGTCGGTACATGAGTGGCTATCCCATTGAAGTGTTGGGTAGTGTCAGTCACACATCAGTAGTAGCTGAGGCCCACTGTCCACTATACCACCATAAAAGGTATGTTACCCGTGGGGTATGATGTTGTCTCTGCCGCTTGTTACAATGTGTATAGTGGTCCCAGACACAGTTAGTTGCACGTGGAGCACCTCTGATGCATTGTACTAAGCAACTTGCCAGGATGTGTGCAAAACATAGTGGGATATGGGAACCCCTCAGCTGTGGGTGTGCCAGTCCAGGTATGTGCCTGAAAGGTATGGTCTGTCTATAACCTGTCATTGCAGGTGTGCTCTGCAGAGCCTAGAGGCAGGTCCCAGTCACTGCAGAGATGTTTGAGTGGTGCATTATAAGGTGTGCCTTGCCTGCGTGCATCACAGAGGAAGATGCAAGCAATGTGTCACATGACCCCATGTCGCGCATGCCAGTTACCGCCCTGCCGGTGACAGTTATTGGAAACTGTGCAAGACAGGCAGTATAGAAGCAGCAAGAGCCTTACATGTGAGCTGTTCTCCCAAGGCCGACAGGTGCAAGTCATCTGTGCCACAGCATTGTGTTTGACCAGGACAGTCATAGCAGACAGATACCACATGCCTGTAGAATGACAATAGGAGCATAGGCAACCGATGAAGCAACACAGTCGGTCATTGTACAGTGGTATCATGTCCGGACGAATGCAAAATGCTCCCCAGGGCTAGGCCCACACCCTCAGGGCTATAAGACTGGTGAGCTATTGCATGTCCCTGCACACGTAGTCTGTGAAGTGGCATCACAGGGCAGTCACACTAACATGGCGAATGACAGACATATCATACCTGGTGAGGTGTGGCATGGGTGCATAGGTTATGTTGCAGAAGCAGTTACCCGACAGCAAGATGTAAGCGACTAACGCCTTGTGTAGCCTGCTGTGTGGAACTGCAGTGTGACACCCTACAGAGTCAGCTATGACTGGTGTGTTGTGAATGTTATAACTCACTATTGACTGTATGTGGTGGGCACACATGAGTCTGTGGGCTATAAGCTGGTGATGTTGTCTTCCATGATGGGGGCTACCTCTGGTGCCTACAGTGAGTATGGAGACGTACTGCACAGGTTGTCCTCGTAGGTGTGGCCAGTGGTGTAGATCATGTGAGACTATGTGACGGGTGGGGTGTGTTGTGAATGTTACACATCCCCAAATGACTGTCAGGTGCAGTCAGGGTTGGCGACAGCATTACCCCCAGCCATAGCTGTCAGCCTCCTGTCCCCAAAATGAGGAACGTTAGCCCTCATACCGTGTGACAAATGGGCGAAATGTGGAACACTTACAACTGGCTTACTAACAGCGTCAACTAGGAAGGGCATATGATGGCTAAAATAGGCTGGTCTTACGTATAAAACAGATATTCCAATGAATTAATATGATTCTCATCGATTTAGCCATGGCTAGCAGATAAACTATGTACAACAATGAATGTATGACAGACCCTTCCAATGTGGAACCTTGAGGAACATGCACCTTTTAGAACCCTAAATAAGGTACGTTCCCCGCAATGAGGTACACCTGAGAGCTATGGGCCCAGCACAGCTGCAGACGTGCATCCCCCACAGGCTGTAGTGCCGTATGTTGGGAGTTGAGCATTGAATGTGTACATGAGACAATTGCTCTATTGCCACATGTACGAAATATCCCTCATATAGACAGGCAGTAGCACTGGTACGTGACAGTTGGACATGCCTGTATATACAACCATGTCCCACAGGATATGTAATGCGATGTGTACAACAGCTGTCGTACCTTAAGCAAGCTGGGAAGTGTAGGACAGCCAGTGTACCTGTGGGAAATGGTGTGGAATGGGCGCTATAGTAATCAGTAGCTCATGACATGCTCACATGTTCTGAACAAGTGCCTAGCATGACCATACAATACAGATAGGGTGTTGGATAATATCAACCCACAAGTGGTGATGACAGTCATTTAGGGTGGCACCGCACTATAACCCTGCTGAGTATGGTGTGCATGTCCATGAACAATTAGCACTGTAGATGTTAGCAGTACAGATGTACAAGACAGCATGGATATTTGATTACAAATACCTTTGCATGTCACAGGAGTGTTCCACCAGTGGCCTGTTGACAGACTCACAACTACAAAAGGTGCAAGAGTGACATGTGCACAGCACATCAGTGCCAGATACAGTAGAACAGGGTTAATGTGTTGTACCCCACCCTCATTGTAGCCCATACCACACAGACAAATGTTAGGCATCTGTGTATGTAAGGCTGTGAATGGCCATGACCTATCAGTTTAGCTGTGTCAGTGTTGTGAACAACATTCAGAATGGGCTGTGTGGGTGAGGTGTGTGACATATGTGCACAGTCTGATGGATGATACCAGCAGTGTCACTGCTAGGTGAACATCCCTGTACCCATAAACTACTACCTAGGCTGTGGTCAACATTATGGACACTGTGTAAGGGATGGTGCTGTGCAGTGCACCCCCCGACATGGTGACATCTCCAGGCCCCTTAGGTAGTCATATGAGGTACCCATGTTATGTCAGGGTGCCATCCATGAGCATGGAGATCACTGGCCAGGCATATACAGCACTGTGGTGACCAATACTGGATCACATACCACCTCTAAGGGGTAATGGCTATGCATGGATGTGTGATGCCAGCCTTCACAATCCACACCTCCACTATGCAGCATGCTGTCTACCTTGCAGAAGGACATTTGCTACACCATGATGATGGACATGCTACATGTCCATATCCTGATCTACATGACATATGTCATGGACAGCCACCGTCCTAATACTAGGATCGCCACAGGCTGGACAGATCCCTGTGCCATATATGTGACATACTCCTGCCATACCATGCAACCCTGTCCATCAAAGCTGCAGATGTCATTCCAGTCATACACGGTGTGATGGCCGCATGGTAGATGTACTATCAACTGACTGGATCAGTAATGTGGCACTGATGCAGCTTGCGGTGGCACAATGGCCGTCTGTAACAGCTTGGAAACCGTGCCCGCACATGCTATGGTTGATGACCATCCCTGTGAATGTCGTCTGACTATCCATTGTCCCATGTCTATCACATGTGCAGTACAGGTGATCCGTGTCAGGATGTTGAACAGTTGTACAGTGCTGTGTAGATGTATATGGCAAAACACATGCATGTACAGGTGTCCATGCGTATGTGTGCATTGTCACTGCTCAAGTCCATTACGGCTGTGTCTGTGTTGATATGTGACATATACACAGCATCCAGGTCAACAGTAGTACTGTGGACACATCGAGGCATGTGCAGATAGGTAAGAACACAAGTGCAGGTAAATAGACATGCCCACAGCAAGACAGCATTTACATGGAGTATGAACACTGTAATGAGGTGACACACATATATGGTGATGATATCCAATGCATAATGGGTGTGACATGTGTGACACAAACACGTCAGTCGTGTCAGTGTCATGATGCTTTGCAAAGATAATTGTGCAGATGCAGTAGATGTCATAGAAATGTATGTGCAGCAGTATCTCTGTACATCTCTGAAACTGTGACCTGTCACCATCATTATGTTTTACAAATAATGCCCCGTACACGCCTCCCAGCATACACCCGCCAGGAGGATGATGTCCTCATCCCACAGCTCCATGACAGCTATGACTTGTTGTTCAGCCATGTACCACAGCATGCCCAGCAGTGGGATGACCTGTGGCAGGATCTACGCAGGAGGGTGAATGATGTGGGTGGCCATAACCGCACCTACCAGCAGGTGCGCAGACACTGCATGGACCTGATATGACATGCAAAACAGCGTGCCACTGCAATCGCCAGGGAACAAGGTGGAACAGGTGGTGGGCCACCAACCCAGCCCCCATTCACATACACTGAGGAGCTACTGGCCAGTCTGGGGACACCCAGGGAACAGCATCCAGAAACACTAGCTGCCATCGTGGAGGTGGGTGTCTCCCAACCAATGAGCCTGGAGTTGCCTGGTAAGTCAGTAATGCACATATGGCTATTATATCCCATGTAGTTGCATGTGTCACTGTACATTATGTAAAGTAACAACATATGCCAGGTATGTGGACACATGCTGCATACTACAGTATGCTACGTTGTGTATGCACACATGTGCATACTATATGCTATTACACAGGTGAATGTGTTCACATGCACAGTGCAACCTGTGGCTGTCATACAGTCGTGGATAATGTTCATACTGGTGTGTCACCCCTATACAGGTACCTCTGGCGTGCCGCACAGACATGGGTCCATTGCAGATGAGACTGTCATCAGTATCAGGCATGTTACAGTGTAGATCTATTTGCCATGTGGCCAGTTAACACTTGCACACCTGATGTTTGTTCCAGTCACGATATGCAGGTCGCACCACCATGCATTCACACACGCCACCCATGTGCAATATATACAAATGTAATGATACACAGACTTGAAACCACAGTACTTGTCATTGCGACATGTGTGGTCAGCTGTGCATACAAAGGTGGAGGTGTTCTAAAATGGAGGCATATGTAGTATGCATTGGAACAACATGTGTGGTACTCACACAGTACTACACAGTGAGCTGTGATATGGGCAGCCCACAAGTGTCACCATTGTGTCATATGCCCCTCCATTGGGTGCACACATTGTGATGTGCCACCTGACATGTCCCAGACATGTAGTGTTCTGTCTGCAATATTGTCACACTATCGCATGACCTATACCCCACGTACCAAACATACAACCCATTGTCTGCATAGCCCTGTGGATTGTGACATATCTGACATGTATGGGTGTATGTCATATGGGACCACACAGACATGTGGAGAAGATGCCCATCACACACAATTGGCCAACACATGTGCACACATGGCCATGGGGGATGGCCAGAGACATGTAGCCACACAGTACTTGGGATGTGTATACACCCTGTTGCACATTGTCCACACATGGTCCAATTATAGCCTTAGTTGACCGATTATACAGTTGATTTGGTACACTGGACAACCTAAAAGCCTGTGCACAGCTACTGGAGGTGTCACTGAAGTCTACCATATACGATCTGTCGAACATCACGACTGTTGCAGTTATGGCTATGCAATGTGTACATATTATGCATTCTACAGCAGCATACATGCCTCATGTTGCCATGCAATGGCACAGTGTCTGTACTTCATACTGTATAGCAATGTAGATGGCTCACACTACCCTCCCATGCTCATGCACATTTGCTAAACATGCATTCTATCTGTAGGGCATGCACACAACACTGCAATGTGAAGCCCATTATGATGCTGTACATGTGTCAGGACACCATTGTGTCAAACATGTATGCATGTTAATGCACATGTCAGCAGATTACATGTCAAGGTCACGTCAGCCATGTGTACTGTTATCCTGGTCTGGGCCACATGGTGTATCACGGGGATACATACATACTACCATGATTGTGTGAACTGCATGGCTACTGATATGACACCTGCTTGCTGTAGTGTGCACCCCAGGGAGGTATGCTTACTAACACTATTAATGTCTGAGCTGCATGCCCTCTGTTGTATCGCAGGCATGCTGCATGCCATCTGACAAATCACATGCATGGTGTGTCTGTGTGTGTCTGTGTTTGCGTGTCTGTGTGTGTCTGTGTGTGTATCTGTGTGTGTGTGTGTCTGTGTGTGTGTGTGTCTGTGTGTGTGTGTCTGTGTGTGTGTGTGTGTGTGTGTGTGTGTGTGTGTGTCTGTGTGTGTGTGTGTGTGTGTGTGTGTGTGTGTGTGTGTGTGTGTGTGTGTGTGTGTCTGTGTGTGTGTGTCTGTGTGTCTGTGTGTGTGTGTGTGTGTGTGTCTGTGTGTGTGTGTCTGTGTGTGTGTGTGTGTCTGTGTCTGTGTGTGTCTGTGTGTCTGTGTGTGTGTGTGTGTGTGTGTGTCTGTGTGTGTGTGTGTGAGTCTGTGTGTGTCTGTGTCTGTGTGTGTCTGTGTGTGTGTGTCTGTGTGTGTGTGTGTGTGTGTGTGTGTGTGTGTGTGTGTGTGTGTGTGTGTGTGTCTGTGTCTATTGTACTTTACAGTATTTCTTTGCATTCACAGGTGATGTAGGTGCGTTACCCTCCTGCGGTCCATCTGATGTTAGTGTCCCCACAGATACTAGCGGTGATGAACATATGCATGAGGTACAGGCAGGGTTGTCAGGGGATGAATCTGTGCCAACGGTTACCATCCCAGCTATGTCCCCCTCTTCCCCGCACACAGTTCGGCTGCTAACACATACCGCATCACCGGTGGCCATAGAGGAAGGACAGTCAGCGTCTGTTGGTGTGGAACAGGAACATGTGGTGGCTACAGAAGGTGTGTCTACACACCATGGTGTCAGTGTAATGACTGCAGATGTGCCACACAGGCATGTGGCTGGTGCTGCTCGTAGGAGGACCTCTGGCAGACATGCACCTGCAGGACAGAGCGCAGCAGCTGGTATCACCAGACGAATGTTCCAGACTGTAATGGCGGCACAGGCACGTGCTGAACGGCAGAATAGAGAAGGGCAGAGGCTGCAGAGGGCTGCTATCCATACCTAAATGACAACATCCATGCATTGGCAAATGCTCAACAGCAGATTGCTAATGTTCTGGATAGGCGACTAGGTGAAATGGTCGGAATCCTTGACCGAGGCATGGCAATCTGCGAGTGGGAGCTGTCTGTGCTGGAACACCTGGTAGGAGTGAGGTGTAGGCCACGTTGATGTAGGCCAGCAACACCACCTAGTGTAGGTAGACGTGAGCATGCCACCTCACATGCCCGCTCCCATAGTGCCGGTAGCAGTAGCAGTGCAGCTGGTGCTGCGCTGTCAACCCCAGGACACAGCAGGCCACGTGGACATGGCCCTGGACGGTCTCAGCGGGGACACAGTTCCAGCGGACATGTGTCGTCAGACAGTAGCCACTCTGTACCTCCACCTGGTAGTGCCCGTGCAACCCCAGGCAGGCACAGGTCACGTGGCCGTGGACGGACACAGTGAGCTGTAAAACCTGCACTGTACAATCTGGGGCTGTCAATTATACCCCGTGTAGGCATCACAAATGGCAGAACTGTGTACACACATACACGCACACAGCAAACACAACTGTAGGGCTCCACAACATCCACATGCATTCTGCACAGACATGTCCAGTCAACTCACCAGCCCTTACACACACACATGATGTTATCCATTGGTGCAGCCTATGCCCCTGGCAAACATATCACCCTGTGCATATGATGAAGCCTGTGCCGCATCCCTGTCATCCACACCATCGGTGCAGGATTATGCACAAATATTCTAATGCACAGGGTGAACAGCATAGTGAGAGCTGTATGAAATACCTGTGTATGCATAGTGAGGGATATGCATGTTGCAGTGGTTGTGTGTGAATACTGAGTTGTGTATGTGACATTGGTTGTGTACTGTCGACATGCACCAGTCATACCATGTAGGCAGGTGCAGCATGCATTGTGATGTGTTCACGGTATGTGTCACGGTTACATCTGTAGCACCATGTTGGTTGTGATACCCTGGTTCCCTCCTATGGTGTACTTGCATGTGCCTACAGGTAGCAGTGTTTGCAGTCCCACACATGTAACTGTGGATTACACACAGGCACGCCTGGCAATATCAGCATGCTACATGTACCCTCAACCTGACTGTTGGACACACCAACATGACACAGATGTCCGCACATATACTGCACCTGACGCATGTGGTCGGTGCCACAGGCTACACTGGACAGAGACGTGACATACATAGCAGGACACATTACAGGTATGGTGACATGGTGCAGGGGTTGTACACAGCGGCCTGGCCAATGATGATGTGAGGTGTCACTTGGTAGCTGGAGGCCACACTGTGCAGCAGTAGGACTCTTTAACAGTACGGGAACATGGCCGCATTCACGGGGTGTACACCACTATAACGCACACCCCATAGTGTGCAGCTGGGGACCCTTGCCTGTGTGGTCATCACCCTCACAGTACTATGCACCCACACGATGTGTCACAGAGAAGGGACATGCACAGGTAGCCAGTATGGCTGGGACCTATGGCATCAACAGGGTTGGGCAATGCATCACCATTACGGGTTAGTCACCACGTGGGGCTAGTGATCATTTCCCACCGTATATTAGCAAACACACTCACACCAAGCACCAGACATACATACAGACACACACACTGTGGTGACCACACATGTGTATACGGACAGCCGACGTGTGTGATGCACCTCACCGGCGAACGTCATGCTTCCCACACTGAAGTATATACAGATCTCTACAATGGTGTACAGGGATGTGTAGCAACTGGGACATATTCCCCACGATATGTGGCATCCCTGGTCACACATTTGGACACACATAGCAGTGCTGGGAATGATACACCTGCCATATGATGACACGTTTGATGGACATGCAGCGGTATTGATTGCATTATGTGTACCAACGCTATATCTGGCAAATGTGCTGCTATATGCACACGGGAGGTTGCAGGTGTTACAGGTGCCATGTGACATATAGTTGTTAACACCTGACTGCTGTGTGTGCATTATGTCAGCACCATCACGTAACAGCGACATAGCGTACTGTTTGCACATGGCATGATAGGATGGTGTGTGACACAACTGTGAGCCACCCCCTGCACACATACATCTAGACAGGTGATTCACCATGTTATGTACACACATCCCTCCATACGTGCTGTTTGTATGTCACCGTATACAGATGTCAATGATGGGTCTGCATTGCATCTGCATGTCATAGGTAGGTGTAACTATGTTACGGACATCGGCCACTGCACATGCATGTTTGGTGCATGCACAGTACAGATGTCACATGTGTCTCCTGTTGCCATGTTTGTATGCATTGCTATTGTTTGACATGTGTGTTGACATACATAACACATGGACTGCGGTATGATATCACGGGTGTCACAGGTGACCAGTACAAGGGTATGTGTCCCGGTCAACACTGCTGCCCCCTGTAGTGTGAGCATTCAACAGACATGGGCCCACCTTCAATTCACGTGTGTAGCATTGATTAGGGCAGTGTTATGCATGAGGTACATCAAAGGCTATGTATGTATGTGTTGGGTGTGCAGTCCATGCACACATCCACACAATCACATGTATGACATACCCAGACATGTGTTCATTGGTGTACAGCAACAGTCAGGTGTCACAGCTGTGTAAGGGCCATGGTATGTCTTGAGCAGACCTGTTCATGTATATTGGTATCATTGCAATGCATAACACCTGTTGGATCCCTGTTGTTACGTGTGTACTCTGCACAGCTGGTGTACACCGCTGTACAGCCCAGTGGTCATGTGTCACATGGTGTTGTGGGACCGTAAGGCTATGTAGTGCTGCACCAACGACATGGTGCTGACTTGACAGCTACAGTGTACACTGAAGTGTGTACGTGTGTGACATGCACCTGTGACAGCTGTGATGGCAGCTGTGTGTGTATGGGTCACTGCATGTGTGACCGCCCTGTGCGTGAGGGCAGTTATACCTTACTGTGCCCTTCTGTGTGTACACTCCATCTGCATGCAAGATTGCCCTTTGCAACTGCTAAGTGTATGAGCATGCCCAGTATGCCGTTGTGTAGATGGACACACAGTACATTCCACACTGCGTCCTTCCGTGATAAGAGTCCGTATGCATGCAAGATGGCCCTTTGCAAATGCTAAGTATGTGAGCATGCCCAGTATGCCATTGTGTAGATGGACACACAGTACATTCCACACTGCGCCCTTCCGTGATTAGACTCCGTGTGCATGCAAGATGGCCCTTTGCAACTGCTAAGTGTGTGAGCATGCCCGGTACACCGTTGTGTAGATGGACACACAGTACATTCCACACTGCGCCCTTCCATGATTAGAGTCCGTGTCCATGCAAGATGGCCCTTTGCAAATGCTAAGTGTGTGAGCATGCCCAGTACGCTGTTGTGTAGATGGACACACAATACATTCCACACTGTGCCCTTCTGTGATTAGAGTCCGTGTGCATGCAAGATGGCCCTTTGCAAATGCTAAGTGTGTGAGCATGCCCAGTACGTCGTTGTGTAGATGGACACACAGTGCATTCCACACAGCGCCCTTCCGTGATTAGACTCTGTGTGCATGCAAGATGGCCCTTTGCAACTGCTAAGTGTGTGAGCATGCCCAGTACGCCATTGTGTAGATGGACACACAGTACATTCCACACTGCGCCCTTCCACGATTAGACTCCGTGTGCATGCAAGATGGCCCTTTGCAACTGCTAAGTGTGTGAGCATGCCCAGTACGCCGTTGTGTAGATGGACACACAGTACATTCCACACCGCCTTCGTGATTAGACTCCGTGTGCATGCAAGATGGCCCTTTGCAACTGCTAAGTGTGTGAGCATGCCCAGTGCGCTGTGTAGATGGACACACAGTACATTCCACACTGCGCCCTTCCGTGATTAGACTCTGTGTGCATGCAAGATGGCCCTTTGCAACTGCTAAGTGTGTGAGCATGCCCAGTACGTAATTGTGTAGATGGACACACAGTACATTCCAAACAGACGTGTGATACTAAGCATGTGGGCATGGCCATTGACATCCTGTATAGCCATGGTGGTCATCCAGGCACCAGATGTTCAATTTCAATGTCACGATGGATGCCTACATTGAACACACTGGTTGCTCTCTCGAAGGGTGTACTGTCTGTGGCGCATCCCATATCTATTTAGTGTTGTTGTGCTCCATAGATATTTAGTTGGCCCGACGACAGCACTGCCGTGTTTGTATACGTCTACCTTGGGACAGTAATATGCTTTCAGACCGCTCACTCTCTAAACATTCCCTATCGGCATCTTTGCCTTTGCGGATGATGTCACCCACCTAGAAGTATGCCTCTGGGAGTGCTGTGTTCAGTAACCTCGGTAGCGTGTTCTGTAAATGCGTAATGCTGTAATGTGTTAGAGTAGGTAGGTGTATGTTCAACTCCCAGCCCTTCCAAGTGTGTGTGTGTGTGCTTCCAGCTGCTTGGGGACACAGTAATGATTTTAGATGCCTCACAACACATACATTCCCTATTGGCATCTTTGCCTTTGCGGATGATGTCACCCACCTAGAAGTATGCCTCTTGGAGTGCTGTGTTCAGTAATCTCGGTAGCGCGTTCTGTAAATGCGTAATGCTGAAGTGTGTTAGAGTAGGTAGGTATATGTTCAACTCCCGGCCCTTCCAAGTGTGTGTGTGTGTTTTCAGCTGCCTGGGGACACAGTAATGCTTTTAGATGCCTCCCAACACATACATTCCCTATCGGCATCTTTGCCTTTGCGGATGTCACCCACCTAGAAGTATGCCTCTGGGAGTGCTGTGTTTAGTAATCTCGGTAGCGCATTCTGTAAATGCGTAATGCTGTAGTGTGTTAGAGTAGGTAGGTGTATGTTCACCTCCCGGCCCTTCCAAGTGTGTGTGTGTGTTTCCAGATGCCTGGGGACCCAGTAATGCTTTTAGATGCCTCACAAGACATACATTCCCTATCGGCGTCTTTGCCTTTGCGGATGATGTCACCCACCTAGAAGTATGCCTCTGGGAGTGCTGTGTTCAGTAATCTCGGTAGCGCGTTCTGTAAATGCGTAATGCTGTAGTGTGTTAGAGTAGGTAGGTGTATGTTCAACTCCCGGCCCTTCCATATGTATGCGGATATTAGCACTATTGAATGTGCTGCACTGTCTGTTCATGTTCACCTTGGATGTATCTGAATGTGCTATGGCTCTGTGATAGTGCACATACTGTGTGCTGTAGTGATCCTGGGTTATAGTTGTGTAGTGACCAGTTATTTTGTTGCTGGGTATTACCAGGGACATTGAAAACAATGATAGTACAGCACCTTTAAACGGTCATGTGCACATCTCAGCAGCAGTCAGCAGTGGTTATTACGTTGGAGGATGACTATGGCTCATATACCTATGTATTACATGGCAATACTATGCAAATCAGTTAACATTACTGACACCCGTTTATCCACAGGTTGTGATACAGATCCCATGTATGTATGTGTATACATTACCAGGTGCAGGACTGGACTATGGTTGAATGCATGGAGGGGTGTCCATGGCCAGGAATGGTGATCTGTGCAGCCTGGCAGGTACAGTCTGTGACTGTCCCACAACCTCCAGTATATGGCTGACACATGCTGAAACAGTGTACATGCAGAGACACACATAAAACAAGCAGCTAGGGATAACACATAACACACACACACATTGCATCAACATTGGGCCATGCAAAACCTGTTGTCCCTCACACACACGCAAATGCATACATGTTGATTGGCTGGTTCACTGACAGGCTCTGGAAAAGAAACTACATACCCTGTGCATATGATGACACCTGTGCCACCTCTTGTAATGTGTAACATTGATGCAGGTACGGACAAACATGGTGCTGATGCACAGGGTGGCTTCATAGCACTGTAATAATGTTACAATGTTGTTAACACAAAGTGTGATTTCCTTCTAGGTGTATGTAAGCAGGCATGATACATTCCAGCTATGATCATCAATGTAGTATAGTGTACAGCACTGTTAATTCTGAAGATGTATTATCCATCCATGTGCCATTTGACTGATGTGTGTAGTATTGGCAGCATGTGTTACAGAGTGTGCAGTACGTGTGAGATGTGTGTAGTACAGATTCACATGTATCTATATGTGAACATGGTGAGGGTGCACTGTCTGCATCTACATGTATAGTGGACACATTGGAATGGTGACATGCCCTGCATTTCACACTGTTAACACGTCATACTTTCTATTGCTGGCCAGTATGCATTATACTACACATATTGTTGTACTTGTCTACACATGTGTGATTGCTATGGTTTTACACGGTGCTGTGGGTGATACTGTTACTATCTGTCATAGTTTTGCATTATGGTAGTAGACACAACCTCAACAGTCTGAATTACCAATTGTTATATGATATCTTCACAACTGTCCCACACATGTAGGACACACAGTAGCATGTGGATCCTACATGTACTATACTATACCAGTTCGCACTGGTATTGACTGCCACACATTGCTGGGATCATTACTGTTTGACATGTAGCCATGTTAGTTACAAGCAAAGACAATAGGGATATTCCTGTCCACATCTGGGAATTCATACTGTGGCCTAGAATGCATTCTGCACATGACACAGTTAGTCTACACAAAGGTATCCTACAGACAGAGACATGTTATCCTACCCATGCTGTACACCTATAAGGCTAAACAGAATCAGTTATCCACATTTACTACACATACTTTACCAACAGTAACACATAGGTATTACACCCCAATATGTATAATGGGTAACAATGTGTACATACAGATATGTGCTATGTCATTTGTCATTTGATATTTGCATTTACAATGGTATTGTGAATTACATCACTATATCACATATGCAATGAGAGTTCTGCATGCATATCCTCCAAGGTGGTTGTATAACTATGATGAATGTCCATTATTGACATACTTTGCTGTGTTTGAACTGTTCTGCAGTATTACACATACATGAACAGTCACTCACACTATGTATATAAACTGTCATGTGTGTGTGTGTGTGTGTGTGTGTGTGTGTGTGTGTGTGTGTGTGTGTGTGTGTGTGTGTGACACAGATGACCTAGGCCACAGACAATTCTGATACATGTAGTTGACAAGTGCGGTAATGCTCCACCAGATGTGTCCAGGCACCAGAACTGTGACTTGGCGACACATACACATGCTAGAGTAAGGTTTCTGTATGTGCATGTGCCTCATTATGGCATTCCTGTTCATGTGTGTGTGCATTTCTGATGTGTGTCATCAGCCACAGTTGAACTGCACATCCGGCATCCCCCACTAGGTGACCATGAGGATTGTCCCCATTGCCAAATGCTTTGTACAGATGCATCAGATGCCACATATCGGAAGCATTGCAGCTTCCAGGGCATCCAGCACACACATTCATTATTACGGGCTGGCCATCACACACAAACCGCCACTTCATGGAGGGGAAGCCCTTGTGGATGATGTAGGCCCTGCCACACTCACTGGCTGGTGCTTTGATGCATATGTGCGTGCAGTGTATTGCACACAGTACTTAGGGTATTCCACTATTGTGTGGAAACGACACATATTGCTGCCCAATACCTTACGGGAATTGGGGATATATACATCATCACTGACATGTGCTGACATGGCATTCATGACCTGGTGCAGTACCCTGGATGCTGATGTTTGTAAAATCCACATCATATCACCAGTTGATCTCTGGAAGGTACCTGTTGCTGGTATCCTTAGGGCAACACATACCTTGGTTTCCACTGGGATAGGTTTCCCTCTGTTGGGTCTGTGTGTGAGACATGGCCTGCACAGATCCACAATCTTCTGCAGGAGGTCTCTGTCCACTCTATAGCGCTCTACTATCTCCAGCTCATGTAGCCCCTGGTAGTTTACCCTGTGCCTGCACACTCCTCTCTGTCTACTCACTGTGTGATGCTGAGCGGCATTCACATTGGCACAACCCTCCACATGTTGCATATGTTGATGTATAATAGCAATGGCAGCCCCTAACATTATCTTGTCTCAGTTAAGCTTTTACAGTTTGCACTTCTCTTACTATACTACAGTGTTGCAGTGTGTCTGAGAATAACATGATGGACTACTGTTTGTAGAGTTGTACGTGCTGTGCTGTGCTGGCCTACTGTGCTGGCTGTGTAATATACTCAGTCTGATTGTTTCCACCTGCTAGCTGTGGTAGTTCTCCTTGGTTAACTTACTGCTATTTATTTACCTTCCTTTTCACTGTTTGTGTCCACAGTGAGTGGCGCCGCGCATAGGAGCACAGTGAAGTGCATATCCGCTTCCACGTGCGCACACAGGCTTATACATGCGTACAAACACTTACACTGGCTTACACAACATTACACGGGCTTCAGCAATCTTACAGTAGCTTACTCGTTCTTCAAGTCGCGCACACAGGCTGACACACATGCACACATGCTTATTCGGGCTTACAGGCTTGCACGGGCGCAAACAAACTTCACCAGGTTTGCAAGGAACTTCAGTGATATCCATGGCGTACACCGTCAGTTTACTGACTTTACCTAGGATAAATCATAACACGCCTCTTCCACTGATGAGTCACTGACAGCAGACATGTGACACACTGCTCCAATAAGATTACAGTGTTTTATACATACACACTCATGATGTCACCTATCTTCTATGCTGATAGTCCCCTTCACCTACTCTTACACTGTAGGGGCTTGGCCCATATGGCATGACAGATTGTGCTTCACTATCCTCAGCCTCAGTTGCATAGGATTGCCTACTAATGCTTGGTTACATCTCTGAGTGTGCGCTTCCACACATAGCAACCACTACTCAGTAGCCATGTTGTCTTCAGCTTGCCATTCCCCTGCATGGCCTTAATAACTTTTAACTGACATTACAATTTGTATGTATATTTTACATATTTGTCTTGTTTTGTATGCACAGCGTGTACTCGGAGATCGGGGGAGGACAACTAGAGTTTTATTAATTTCCAATGGGAATACATGCCACTGGAGTTATATTTGGCCATTGGCATGCTTCTTCAACTAAACCATCCTTTATTTGCAGATGACATTGCTCCGTTTAGCTACTTGCAGAACGTTACTCGGTTAACATCCGTGTACATTTCTGCACATACCTCTACTCTTGCACGGACAGCTTACTGTTTCATGTATCGCATATTTTACATCATTTGCATAGCTTTCACCTACAAATGGGGTAATTTGCATATCCTAACATTGTCCGTAACGTTGTTGAGGGGCTGTGTTACGCCCTACAGGATATTGCTGAATAGCTCGGTGGACATCTTGCCTTGCTCTACTCTTACTCTACTCGTACACCGACCAAAGCTTCGTGAATCCTGGCCTAAACTTTGATGTGTGCTAATATGTCTATTTGTGGAGTAGGCATGGCTGTAGGTATGGTTTGACCTACTACGTCTGTCATTTATACAGAGCACCTCCCACTTTCATCATTTGTGGAGGTGACAGCCCTATAGGGACTATATGTACAGCTGTGACATTTGACAAGTCCACACATACCTGCGGTCAATACTAAGCTGACTACTTCAGCACTTTTCATACCTTCAGATTTGTCTTGTAGTGGTATAGTCGATGATACTGTTTCCTATAACATGTATCTGTTTCTGATACAAGATATGTCATTTTATTACACCACTACACACAATATATGGAGAAATCACAGGCCAGATGCCATCACATTCCTTTTGTAGGACACACCCGCCCAGAGTGTTGTGTTCCTCACAAAAGCCAACAGGTGCTGATGAAAACATATTCTGCTATCATCTACCTTATGTGTTCACCGGTATTTGCGCTTTCTGTCAGTGGCAGAATTCACATGCATGTGTGGGAGACTAAACACTGTATTGGGGACACTGCATAGCACCCTGAGGGACACATTTATGTTGTTTCTATTAACCTTCCACATTGACTGTCACAGGGCATTAGTATTCATCCAGATTTGTCGAGGTACATGCTTTTGACTTATACATGTTTTGTCATTTGTCATCACGTCTTTCTTCACACCTGTCCACCTAATCGCACTAGTTCTGTACATTTATTTAGGTCAGGGTTACCTTCATACCTCTCAACTGTACACATTTTGGGTAAATGTCCCTAACTTAGATGTCTGATTTTGTTCCTTTTTTAATAATATTGTGCAATGCCTTTCTGGTAATTTAGTGGAAAGTCATTTGGGACTGTGGGGTTAGACAATAATGACAGACATTTGTTATTTACAATTAATAACCCTCAAAACATTCATACTATTGACTGTTCCATTATTCTATCCACGTTCTGACTTTGTAAGAGGAATATTTGAGATATTCCCTATTTGTACTTATTTTAAAATGCCTTTGTCCAGATGTCTTATTCTGATTGAGAGGTATGGTTACCATCTTATTCGTACGCATGTACGTCCATGATAATCGCTTACATGACACTAATATAACTCCCTACATCTTCCCCAATAGTTTACATGATATCTGGTAGATGGGTTCTTCATTTTAGGAAGTTAGAGGCGTCTGCTATACCCACATAGGTATATTAATCACTCCCATGGGGCGGACCTCATAAATCTGTGCCAACCAACACCTAGGCACCTAGGCCCATTATTGCATGCCCATGATTCCCAGACCTGACACCCCTCCACAGTAGTCATAACACATATTTAATGTGAGCGATAATAAATTATGATGACACTTCTAAGCACTATCCACTCTCCGCATGTCGGTACATATGTCTTACATTCTGTCAACCCATGTGTTATTACACTTGCACAAGCTACTGTTGCATGTACAGCTATATTGTAGTTGCGGATGACACTTCTTTGCAGCAATCATTACAGGGCTGCGCATTTATAGATTCACTATTTTTGGAGTCCTGCAAAGGACACCTATATCCATGTTTAAAGAGTAGGACTTACAGATCTGGCACACTGATACTTTCCGGGCAGTAGTTTTGAGAGCAGCAGTGTATTTACCTTAATTGCATGTCTGTTATGTGTATCCATACTAGCTATGGTGTAACCTATTTATGTACATGTGTTATATCTACGAGGACATTTGTTTATATGTTTGTTAGGTATATATCAATTGATGTTGTATGTGTTTGAGTGTATGTATGTATGTATATATATATATATATATATATATATATATATATATATATATATATATATATATATATATATATATATATATATATATATATATATATATATATATATATATATCTGTACATTCTTTATTTCATATATTTATTTAGTTTAAGTCTGTGGATATATATATCTATACACAAATGTATATATCCATATATAGACATTACGTGTAGAAACCAGCATTGATTTGCTATGCTGTGAGCGGATTACACACGCACAGGCGCACTTGCATTTCATTATTGTGGGTTACGCGCAGGCACACATGCATATCCTTATTGTGGGTTACATATGTTTACTAAGTCTTTGTGCTTACATGGGCTTTATTACTTGTGACAGTACCAGTAAAATGTCTCTAATCCGGTTAATGGACATATGCGAAACACACGATCACCTTTACATATTTAAATGTCTGTACAGCACAGATGCATTCATTACACTTTAACATTATATGTGCTGTAGTCGTAGTTGAACCGGGACTGCATTCACGTTGGCCGGATGCTGTAACCACTATACGTTTGGTGTTCTGACTCATTTATATGCATACCCATAGTACATAGCTACATTAACATATGCCTCACCGCTTCACTTACGACACAGGCATCCATTCTCCTGCTGGGAAAAATGCGGTACTACATGTTACACATTCCCTATTCCCTACTGCTCTGGACCCATACTGCATATTTAATCACTGCAGGGATATTCAGAACCCCAAGGCTTATAGTCCTGACACATACAAGTCTTTAATTGTCAGGGTGTTCATGCGGTGATCTGGGTTTAGGCTTGTCTGCCTGGTGAACAGAACTGCCCTGACCGTGTTCAAATATCAGACAAAGCACATGGACAGGGTTTGTCCATTTTAAACATTTTATCTGTGTTTACAGACACAGGTGTTTGGGCACCTGTCAGCAGCTTATGATGTTGGCAATACATAATATGGGTGGGGGTGGTTACAATACATAATCCACGGTGAGTGGTGTTCCCATTCACATTTGACTATTTCCTGTATTCATTCTTATGAGGGTTATTATTTTGCACATGACTTAACTATGAATTAACTACAGGTATGCAGTAGTACAGTCAACATATGTGACGGTTTGTTACAATATAAATGTACGGACCTCTGTAATACTGGGGACTACCCCACATCCTTCACAACATTTCATGCTTATGTACATGCTATTATTCAGTGAACTTTCGAAGTTTGCGAGAGCAGTAATTACATCTGTCCCTATTTGTCCACCCATCCTTTTAGGCTTTGTCCAGGTTTTGTTGCTGTAATAGGTTGGGAGGTGGTGTTGGTATGTGATTGAGTTGAATATATACTGTCGATAATTCAGTGGGGAGTAGTGTTACCACTTGTTCCTCTTTGCGAGGGGAGGTCCCACTTTGGACAATTGTGTCCTGCAACGACACCTAAGACATGGCAAATGTCCTGTGATTTTAAGACAATAATATATTTCTTATTTTCTTTACTAGTTGCATGATACAAGTATTTTGTATCTGGTACACATAACTATTATTTGGGATAGCATAAGCTATTCAAATGCTATAGAATAAGCTTTTATCTTGGCATACACATGTAATTCTGTCCTTTGCACTGGCCAGGGGTATGTCTTATCCTGCAAATTCTCACATTTCTACAAAGGATGTCCTACCTTGGCCATCTGAACAGGTGGCAACCCTAGTGGGGTGACCTGCATGGTGGACAGCTGTTCCATCCTGCGTATTATGTTTTGCATGTCTGTGTAGAAACTGAACAGTACCGTGACTACACATACATGTTTTGTCCAGATGTGTACAGTAATGGACACCGTGGCGTGTAAACAACTCTGAGGTTTCAACAGGTTACTTATCCCAAGCGGGATGTACACACATTTTGCCGAAACATTAACGTGCGGGCATTTGGATTTACGTACCTGTGATGGGATGTTTACAAACGTGGGATACATATTTGCAATCCTGACACTGCCTAGGACGATACTTCCTACTACATATGGGGAATACTCGCTATGTGTAGATGTACGGATGCGCAAAGCTGGTAGCTGGATTTGGTGGGCATTCGGACATGGGTGCGGGTTATGTGCTATACAGGGGTTGTTGTGTATTGCATTTGTATGCATGGGTTCTGCTTTTGGATATCTTGGTTCCGCATATGGCATCCTATGTGTATGTGACGGCTACGTTCCTGTTCATGTGTATAGCACATTTTAATATACATATGTTTGTGTGTGTTTGGTATACAATTTGGACTGTCAGGTTTCTTTACGGTTGTTATATAGCCACAACTGCCCAGCTGTGTACTATCACTACCACTGTGGGACTGCTGGTGACCATGCCCATGGGGCTAGATGTGTGTATTGGCGGTGCGCTGACATGATGCGCTTCACTTCCACTGGGTATAACTACTGACAGTGCAGTACATTACGGACACACGATTTTAAATATCATTTGTTCCATGGACGGAAACTCATATTGTGTTGCGTGCATTTCTGTTTGGTTCTCCATTTTGTGTAGCCGGGAACTGTCTTGCATGCTTTGCATACATTTCATTATCCACGGACACTGATAGGTGCGATTACTATTGCAGGCAGGCTATAATATTCAGCAGTTTAGGTTGCTCATCGCCAGCCGACATTGACACACCTACGGGCGCAGCTTAGTAACGCCCCTTGCACTCGCGTACATGTCCTATGCACGTGAATGTGGTAGCGGCGCACCTTCATTAATATGCATATGGCGCTACTACACCATTTATACGCCGCACGGCCGGCGCAGGCCTTACACCGGCCTTGCGCAGAGCTTCATGAATCCGGGGGATAGTAAGTGAAATGATAGCAACATTCAGTGACATTCAGTATAACAAGTATTCTCATGTAGTTTTGTTCTTTACAATGTCAGTAGAGATAGCAATAAAACACAATATAACAGTAGTAAACAAAATAAAACTTAAAACTGAAGACTTAAACTCCACTGGCAGAGATTAATATCCACAGACAAAAGATTAATTTTTAAGTGTTTTCATTCTTTAATTTCATTAGAACTTCATCAGAAAAAATATAAACTGAATCGAAACCATTTAAATAACCCTCCAAAAAGGTCAAATGATCTGATCAGACCAATAAGAACTTGATCACACTTAAACCAAATTAAAGGAACATGCACTAAATATTAGTATACAAAGACTGCCAACTAATAAACAATAAAAAATAAATAAAAATTAAAATTTGAATTTAAATGTTAATTAAATATTCAAGTATACTTGAGCTGCAGCAAAAAAAAAAATAGTATTAATAGATTCATTAAGGCCAGGCTTCTGATCGGCACTTAGTCTGATCTGCCAGGCTGTTTCTTTGCATTCAAGCATAGTTTTAAATTCACCAGTGAACCCAGTACTGTTAATTGAATCCAATACTGCAAAAGTAAACTTTTTAAAGTTTTTACAAGACACAGCATGCTTGGCCAAAGCATTCAAAAAGTCTTTCTTTTTAATCTCCAAACAATGCTCATAAATTTTTCTGTTGAATGGTCTAATAGTTTTGCCTATATAAAAACTCTGACATGAATTACAGTTAGCAGTGTACACAACACAGTTGGAGCCACAGTCAAATCTTTGTTTGGCCAAAATAAATAGCCACAAGATTTGAACTCTAAGGAAGATGAGCAAGACAAGAACACTGTCAGGGTAAGGTATCACCTCTCAAAAAAAGCACAAATCCAAAATCAGAAGAGGTTGATACTCCACAACAAACGAAGCAAACCAGACGAATGAAAAGACAAGTCCTTTATTCGAATAAGTAAGCACTTTCACGTTGCTCAGAACGCTTCATCAGACTTCAACAAACCATAAAAATTTGAATCAACTTATATATAAGTAAAACACCAATGAAAATCACATTAGCAAGTCACATGCAAGTTACAAAAATACATCATTTCCTTTCCATAAAAATTACATAAAATAAAATATATAAATATATATATCCTAAAAATCTCATGCTAATAAATGAATAGTAGAAGTAAAATGTTAAAACATATTAAAACATATATTAGATAATGAAACATATTACTACTGTTTAATGTTTCAAAGGTTTATCTAATAAAAATGGTCTCAATGAAAATTTATCATTGAGACCATGACCTTTAGTTGCAGATAGCTTAATTATCCACTTTGCCTCAGCTTTTTCACTGAAGGGACATGACAGAAGAAACCAGCAATGTGCTACTTGAATCCAGATCTTTGGGTCTTACAGAAATCTTAACAGAAGGTATTAATCCACTTTTAAAACTGTCTTATGCTGAATTAGCAAAAGCAGCCTCTACACACAGAGATACTGATTGGCATGTAGATGTTTTACAAACAATGAGAAAGCTCGAGGACAACCTTAGTAAAATTAAGAATGCCCAGTGGCAAAAAAGACATATGGAGGCATGCATTAATTTTAAAGTTGTTCCTAGAGGTCTTTGTTTGTTAAAAATGCCTACTTTTGGCTCTGCCTATGCTGAACTTTTGTCTAAGTGGCAGCAACTTAATTTAGATACGAGCTATGCCTACTTGAGACTACTTATTGAGCAATATACTTTGATAGAGTTGGAACTTCAGCAAGAAGCTATAGCTTTAGAAGAAAAATTGACTGCAGCTCTCACTAACACACAGAAAGAAGATTTTCTTTCTGATATAGCGACTACAATGCAAGCGTTAGATAACAAGTTATTATTGGCAAAAAAGAAGAAATTAGAAAGAGACTGTATGGATTTCTCGAGGGGGAACGTCTTCTCCTGGCCAAGAGAGTCCACCAGGACAACATATGCTGCGACGCGCACTAACATTGAAATGCCTTTCACTGAGCCTAACACTTTATCTGCTCCTACTCCTTCCATGCCTGCTTCCTCTTCTCAGGTAGAAGCAGCAGTCAGTGAACAATGCCCCAGTGTGAATACAGTACACTCTGATGTTTTAAATACAATGACCATGTCAGCACCTGTAGTGAGAAGAAAAACACCTATATCAACAAGTGGAACTGTTTAAGCTGAATCTAATGACACTTCTCTCTGTTTTCCACTCCCTTTTCGACAGGAGATGAGGTGCAATTGGAGTCCACAAACCACCAGGAAAAGGGAGATATCAGGAGGCCAGTTAGAATTTCAGAAAAAAACTTTCAAAACTGTAACCAGGACTTGATTATTAATCTTTCCAGTCACATGTTTATGGACAATGAAAGAATGATTTTGAACAAAGGTTTGTCCTTCATTCCCTCTCAGGGGACTGATGTAAGTGATTTAATTGTTGACATAAAATGTTTTGTTAGAAATATTGCACTTGGTTTACAGTTTGGCAACAATGCTTCTAATACTGATGTTTTGTCTTTTAAAAAACCTTCTACATATATGCCTGCTATACATCCTTTATTGGAAAGTTTTGAAAGAGCTTGCAGTGATGATTTTTTGAAGTTTTTTGAATCTGACAGTACAAAACTTGATTTTTACAATATTACCAAGGAAGAGAAGTTAGCCCTTCATGATTTAAAGAACAATACTAGTATAGTCATTCGACAAGCTGACAAAGGGGGAGCTACAGTGCTTCTAGATACCAGCTACTATCATGATACTATGTTAGAAATGCTTTCAGATACTACTACTTATAAGAGATTGAGCATGTCAGATTTAGATAAATTAATAAAAACAGTACATGCAGATTTATATGACATGTTGATGTGTGGGATTATTGATGAAGAACTGTACAAATATTTTTTGATAGAGAAACCTGTGATACCAGTAATTAGTGGTTTACCTAAGGTACATAAGACTACACATAATCCTCCACTTAGACCAATAGTATCTGGCAGAGGCTGGTTAACTGAGACAATATCTATTTTTCTAGAAAAAAAATTGAGACCAGTCGTGGAATCTACTAAATCTATATTACGTGATATGAAACAGTTCTTGGAAACACTAGCACCTTTCAATGAGAACAATATTCTAGAAACTACAGATTATATGGTAACACTAGATGTTGTCTCTCTTTTCACTTGCATACCTAATGATGTAGGGATAGATTTCTTAAGGTTATATTTGTTAAATAAAGGACTTAGCAATAATCAAGTTATTAAACTCACAATGTTGTTAGAAATGGTTCTTTGTCACAATGTTTTTACCTTTAACAATGAATACTTCCTTCAAATTAAAGGAGTAGCTATGGGCACATCTTGTGCAAACTCTTATGCTAACCTTGTGTTAGCATATTGGGAGAATACGTATGTTTTAGAACATTTGGCTTACTCCACTTCTATAAAATATTATAAACGTTTTGTGGATGACCTTTTTTTAATTTGGGGAGGCACATTAGAGCTCCTGAAAGAGTTTGTTCTATATATTAATGAAACTACCACATTTCTTAGGTTGACTGAAATGTATTCACATAACACAATTGACTTTTTAGATGTGACATTGAGCAAAAAAGACAATACTCTAGAAACAGAAGTATTTAGGAAGGCATGTAGGAAGAATGCTATTCTTCACAGAAGTAGCATGCATCCCCCCCATATACATAAAAACTTTGTAAATAATCAGGTGAAACATTTTTCTAACATAACTAGTGATGATTTGTTTTTTTCTAATGCATTAAAAACTATAGAAAGTGATTTTAGACATAGAGGCTATTGCAATAGAGATATGCGTTCATTGGATACTTTCGAACGTACACATCTAGGACGTCCGTTTATTAAAAAACAAGGCAGTATAGATGAGAGACCTATAGTGAGGAATAATGATAAGAGGAGACTAGTGATACCCTTTACTAATAATAATACTTCTATTGTCAACATTATTAAGAGACATTGGAATATTCTACAGTTAGATGATGGTATAAAAGACTTAGTGGGTGAGAAACCATCTTTTAGCTATAAGAATACTAAATCTTTGAAATGTATGCTTTGTTATGAGAGAGTGCCTAAAAATAAGATCTCCTCTGAGAGAAAGGGTACATTTGCATGTCGCTCTTGCAACCAGTGTATATATATAATGAAATCTAATGTTTTTATACATTCAGACACTGGTGTTAAATATGAGTTCAATGAATACGCTGATTGCAAGTCAAGAAATGTGATTTATTTAGCATCCTGCATAAAATGTTATTATTTCTATATAGGAAAGACTAATAGAACTTTAAGAGAAAGGATACGAGAGCATTTGTATGCTATACATAGAGAGAATGAAGGGAATGCCCTAGCCAAGCATGTACTACAAAATGACACCACACATGCCTTTAGATTTTTAGTAATAGGACAGTTAACAGAGACAGAAAGACTTGGTAATATTGGCAATAAGACAGAAAAAGCTGAGGCAAAGTGGATAATTAAGCTATCTGCGACTAAAGGTCATGGTCTCAATGATAAATTTTCATTGAGACCATTTTTATTAGATAAACCTTTGAAACATTAAACAGTAGTAATATGTTTCATTATCTAATATATGTTTTAGTATGTTTTAACATTTTACTTCTACTATTCATTTATTAGCATGAGATTTTTAGGATATATATATTTATATATTATATTTTATGTAATTTTTATGGAAAGGAAATGATGTATTTTTGTAACTTGCATGTGACTTGCTAATGTGATTTTCATTGGTGTTTTACTTATATATAAGTTGATTCAAATTTTTATGGTTTGTTGAAGTCTGATGAAGCGTTCTGAGCAACGTGAAAGTGCTTACTTATTCGAATAAAGGACTTGTCTTTTCATTCGTCTGGTTTGCTTTGTTTGTTGTGGAGTATCAACCTCTTCTGATTTTGGATCTAAGGAAGATGAATTAACAATGGGCAGGATTCACGAAGCCTCCGTGTAAGAGATACATGGCTTACACGGAGGCTGCAGTTAAATGGTGTGATGTCAGCATGTCATGCATATGCATGAGGGCATGCTGAATCACACCTAAGGCTAACACGGTCCATGAAAGACAGTAGGGGGTGTGTCCGTAGGCAAAGCCCTGCAAGCGGACACGCCCCCAGAAGAGTAAAAGTGCCCAAAGTAAACACCCACGACAGAGGCCATGGAAATGTGAATAAACACAACACAACACAACACATGCCCCCACAGACTATGAACATAAAATATATAAATGAACATGTTATATATTTTTTTAAATCGTAAAGATGTTTGCCCGTGAGTGCACTCGTTTGCGCGGGCGTGCCCATAGCTTAGCCACAGTTAGCAGTCAGTGGAAAAGCATATAAGAACTAAATATGCAAAGTAAGCCAAGCAGCAATAGCATAGCAGTAGAGACGTCGGCTGAAGAGCAGGCAGTCATGGTTCGAGCCTCCACAACATCAATTTTTATTTTTAGTAAAATAAGCACGAAACAAGTCCCTGACAAATATGTACACATATAAAATTATATTTTATGTAAAATGTAATGAAACAGTCCATTTATTTTGAAGAAATGTGAGATAACAAAACAATAAAAAATGTGAGATGTGCCTATAGCTGAGCTACAGTTTAACAAAGTGAGTGCATCTGCCCGTAGGTGAGCATTGGTTTAACAGGTGTAAAATGAGTGCCCGTAGGTGAGCAGTGGTTTAACACGCTGAAACTGTGTGCCCCTAGCTGAACTGAGCATAATATGTGTGCTAACAGCCAAATGAAGCGTAAACCAGTGTACCCCATTTGCGCGGAGCTGCGCACCACGCCAACAAGCTAACCAACGGGCAACATTGAGCAAGCTGTATCAAAACTGCCTTTACACAGACACACCCCTTAGCCTGTCTAGACAGTCATAAAAAATAAAAAGCAGTGGCCAGGTTCGAACCCAAGGTACTGAACCACTAAGCCATGACAGCAGTACCTAGAAATGCAGTAATAGCAAATATATAGGAATGAATACAAAGTGGAGCATGACAAAGCAGGTTTTGTGAAGTTGATACAATTCCAAAATGGCCAATCACAGATATGTGCGGGAAAAACGGCATATATAAGCCCCATAGGAGGGAATACACAGCATAAACGATTGTAGAACTAACTTGCAGCCAGAATGTCAGGAGTAGGTGAGGGTAGTTGCTTTCGAGCACAGAGGTGGGGCGTTGAGGAGTCCAGATACATGGTCTGGCTCCTAGTCCACAATCATGAGGCCCAACTCATGCAGGGCCAGGTCCTGTGGGGAGCATATAGGGCTGAGGCGTGGGACCGGTTGGCTCATGATCTCACCAGTGCCACAGGGGTTCCAAGGACTGGTGAGCAGGTCCGTCACCACCATGCGGACCTGAAGAGACATAAGCAGGACCAATTGAACCTTTGGATCCAGGAGGCCCGGCAAATGCCCAACGCCCCACTACTGAGTAAGTTACATTTAATTATGTATGTAAGAAATTAAACTAGCTGATATTATGGAGATGTGTATTCCAATATTACTTCATTTATATTACAGCTGCAGGTGTCCGTTCTGTGTACCGCAGAGCCTATGGCGATAGGCTGGTGTGGTTGCGCCACCAGGCAGGTCAGTAATCCACTCCCAGTAACTGTAAAGAAATATAAAAGTATGACAGTTAGCAAAAGAGTGCAGTGTAGTCACTAAGTAATAAAATGTGCAAGTAACAGTGTAAGAGTGTTTGCAAGTATTGCTTGATTGCAAAAGTGTGTTGCAGTCTGTAATCCAAACAGAAAAATGAAAATGTCTGAAATAAAGTCTGAAATAAAGATGCCCCACCTGTAATATAATAGTACACAAACTGCAGCAGGCTGAAAAGTACAGCTGCAGAAGATGAGCAAATCACATGTGTGAAATATATCCCTGTTGAAATACTGAAACATGACAGAAGTGAGACTGCTGGAAAGGATTGTAATAACTACAGGTAAAACATGTCAATAAAGCCTAGAAGTAAGTACCATCCTGAATAGTAAAATGAAAACAAGTGAGAGAGTGTGAGAAAGAGTTATGAATCCACCAATAAAGTAGTAATAACCCCTGAATAAAGTATACTGCAGGCAGTACAGACTGAAATGAATGTGACAAGTAGAACCAAACTGCGAAATGTGTTCAATGTGTTGCTGCAGCTGGAATGTGTATCCCAAAATCTGGATATGTTGCTCTCAGTCTGCAATATGCAGATAGTATGATTGTCTGAAATACCAAACATCCACAGTTGTCTATAGCTATATAAAGCAAATGTAGCAGGATGATGTAGCTGAACAAAGCCAGATATGAACGTGTATGAAGAACAATAAAATGTATATTGATGTAGCAGTAACAGTCCTATCACCAAATTGAAGTAGTTATCATATAGGAAATTGTAGTTAGAACATTAGTGTGTATATATCTGCAGCTATTAGAAATGTACAGCATATGTATTGGTATTCGAAGGTGTTAATATTATTTTCTTCACCCCACCCTATAACCACATATAACCCATTCCACATGAAAATGGTATGTGCAATCACAATTAACACCCTTGGACATTTGTCCTGTTGGGTTATAAATATTTGCATGTACGTTGATGCATCTGCCCTGTTCATACATCTAAACCTGATGGCCTTTTGCCATCAATCAACCCTGCATGTTGTTGGACTGTGTATTGCTGTTCAAATTATGCATGTGTTATGCTCGCTGTTCAATGGTGTGAATATCTGGGTGTTTGGTTAATGGGAATACTAATGCATGCTGTTACAACTAATTGCAAATGGTATTGCATGTTACTAACCCAAACTGTCATGACATAATGCAAAAGATAGGACGACAGGGAAGGCGGGTTCCAGTGGACCCACCCCTCCCACCTCAGCTGACAAGTGCACCTGGCACTAGTGCCCAGTCTGGACCCTCCTCCGGTGGCCCTGTGCCACCTGCGGGTGGAAGCGCTGCAGGGGATGGGGCCCGTCCCCCCTCTGCAAGTGTGGCCGGAGGAGAACCACCACTCACCCTCCGTCGCATCCGGACTGTGGTGCATAGGGAGATCTGGTACTCTGTTCTTGGGCCCCTAAGCCAGCTTGAGGCACAGGTGGCACAACTTACGGGCATGCCTGTTGCCTGGCCTACACAGCCCCCAGCACAGCCCCGTCCTGGGTAGTGAAGGAACAGTGGCAACTGCCCATGGGTGGGGATATCAGTTCCACTGTTGCCATCTGTGGGCTCATGGGCTCTGGATATCCAAACATCCATCCCCGTCAATTGTGTAACCCCCCCACACATGTCATACACCGCCCCTGTATGCGTCTTGTTTGTCTTGTCTGTTGACCTACCCAACCTACCTCCCCAGCTATACCGACTTCCTTCACCTGACATACCACTATCACCTGAAAAAAAAAAAAAAAAAAAGGGCACTCTGTACCCACAAAAAAATTACGCCCCATACATAGCTGCCCATTCTTCACACATGTCTGCTGGACATGGAAACTATCAACTACAATTGGCTGTACAACAAGTATTATTGTTGTCCTGACACCTCTCTCAGGCGTGGAAGGTTTCAAATGTCACACCAAATTACATACATATGCACAGCTGTTGCTGATGAAGAAATGGGCAGCTATGGGCCTTACCTACATCCCTCCTGCAAAACCCAAGCTTGTTTCCCTACTGTCTTACCCTCTTTGTGACCCCTTTTTCATCACTTTCCTGTCTCCCCATTTTCATTTCTTTCAAAGAAAATAGTGCGGGTGTGCGCCAGAGTAAGCACTGTTAAGCGGTTGTAAGCAGGTGTGCGCAGAGCTGAATGCCAGTACGCATGCGGGAGCTCCGCGCAAACCAGCGCTAACCCGGTTGCAACTGCTTAAAAGTGCCTTAGTCACTCTGATTGACAGGTCCTGTAGTCAGTTCAAAAGCAAAATAAAATCCCACTGCCAGTCCCGAACCCAGGACCTTAAAAACAGTAGTTTGCATGACCTACCACTAAGCCATAACTCTTATACAAGAGCATGGTGCTAAAATAAATATATCATGTAATAGTAGGAATGAATGTAAAGGGAATATAGGATGTGTAGTACACAAAGCATATCATTCATACTTACTGTCAGAAGTAGTGGATTTCCATAATAGTAGTATGTGAACAGAAACAGCCATGCTAGTTGGTAGCTAGTAAGTAATAATGTCAGTTAATGTATATATATAAATGTATGTATATTTACATATATATATATATATATATATATATATATATATATATATATATAGTTGTAGGTGTCAGTGTGCATACACACTTACTACAGGAAACAGGAGAGAGGAATGGAGAAATGTGAATCTACAACACAGCCTGAATCATGAGAGAGATACTAACCTTTACACTCACAGAACAATGTCCACAGCATACCAGCATGGTCCCCGCCCTTACAATCTGAAAGGGCAACGCCTATCTCACAAACCCTTTTATAGCACTGTCCTGAAATCACAGTGAGAACTGCAATCAGTACACAACTGGCTGCATGCAATTAGCAAATGCTGGCTTACAATTGGTGCAGAGGCCATCACATGGACTTATGCAGATACCTACAAAAGCATCCTGTACTCACACTCCACACATGCAATACATTCATTGCACTGTCTGGAGGCAGACAGAGAGAGAGAGAGAGAGACATAGAGAGAGAGACAGAGAGAGAAAAAAATAAATAAATAACAACACAAACAACAACACACGGTACACAAACTGAGTTGAAGCTGTCAGCAGTGACAGTACCAAGCCGTGCCAGCAGCAGCAGGAAGCAGTAGTAGCGGTAACGCAACCAGCTGCGACAAACACAGGTAATGTAAAGTAACAGGTTAATAGTCTGCATACTGTGAACCCTCCATATGTGTCATAGGTCTGTATCTATAGGTATGTCCATGTGATATGTTGTGTGCACGTAGTTCCACCAAAAGGGGATGACTATACATTACATGTCATTCAGTGTTAGGCCATGATCCTGTCAGCAGTTTTCTGTTGCAGTGAGGCCTGTCTGTAGGATGTGTGTGTCAGCTGGTGTAACGACTATGGCGCTTTAGTTAGCAGTCATCTGGGAACTTTGTCATCCACAACCCGCACATGTTTGCTTTTACATCTGAGAAATAAATGCCAAACAAGAGGGGTCCTAGGACAGAGGCCTGTGGGATACCACATGTGACTGGCATTGAGTCTGACATGGCTCCTACAATATCGATATTATGGATTCTGTATGTCAACCAGTGTGCAATCCATCATGTGACATATGTAGTAACATGTAAGCTAATGAGCTTGTCTATGATGCCTGAGTGGAGTACTGTGTTGAAGGCCTTAGGCAAGTCCAGGTAGGCTGTATGGATTGTGTTGCCCTCATCAATGGCTGTAGTGACTGTTTTGAAAGGTCAACCAGGTTCAAAAGGCAGGATCAGCCCATCACAAAGGCAAACTGGCCGGGAACAAGTGTCTGCAGGTACCCAATATCGCTGTATATGTGTCCCATACTGAATCATTCCATAGCTTTGCAGACCAGGCTGGTTAAGCTTATGGTGCAGTAGTTCCCAGGGTCAGTAAAGGTGCCTCCTTAGTGGAGTGGGATCACTGTTGCTGTATGCCAGTGTTCAGGTACATATCCTGTAGTACAGCCAATGTTAAATATCAGTCTTATATGCGGTTGTATGTCCTCTTGGAGTTCACGTAGCACACATCCAGGGATACCATAAGGTCACATTGATGCTGTGTGTTCTGCTTTGCTGAGGGCGGCCCTCACCTGGACATGTGAGATGATAGGGAGGTTATATTCAGCTGTGATAAGTATTTCTAAGTGTGGGGGAGAAGGAGGGGGGATAGGTGCACCGAACCTGTCTGCAAGAATGTTGCCAATATCTGTGTGTTCGGTGAATGTTAAGTAGGTGTGTATTAACTCAGAGCATATCTGAGGTGTTTGGTCCATATGTGTAACATAACTGAAGAAGGCCTTGTGGTTATCTATAGTGTTCGTGGCCATTTCCCTCCCAGAGTAGGCCGTGGATGTTGTTATGAGATACCGTAGCTTATTACCAGTGCTGACCACAGATGCCTTCTCTTAATGTGAATCTGCTGTGTCCTGCAGTAGCCTCCTTCTATCGTTATACAATCTGCCTTTGGCTGGGGTCCACCAGACAGGATGCCTAACCTTTGTGCATAGGGTCTGGGTTAGAAATGTGTGTGCATGTTCCATGCAATCTTTGGGATGTCCGTGGGAAGCATTCGCAAAGGGGTCAGCAGTGTGGGTTGTGGCTTCCACTGGCCCAGTGGGCTGCATTGATACCATCTCAGTCCTAACAAGTGAATAACTGTCTAATCACATACATATCAAAGTAGTCTACTGTGCTGGTGGTGGTGGTGGTGGTGGGATATGTATATCCAGGCCGAGTAACTTGTGTCCAGATCACACTAGTGGATGGCGTTCCACATACAGTACTTTGGTATGAACCCCCAGAGTGAGGCTGTGCATTGGACCCATCGCAGTGTGCTGACCGATGGGGCATGCTACTATGTTGTATGGAATGTGGCAGGTATTGTTGCACAGGTGTTGGCTGAGCACTGATATCTGGCCATGTACTTGTGTATCCACCAAGAGACACACACATGCTACATATGGGAGTAGTAGTATATCACTACAGTTAAGTATCATGTATAGTATGTGTGCCATATATTGCTGACATAGTCTGCTGATATCCTGTTTGTGTTCTCTTCCAGGGACATGGCGCGACAGCGTAATCCCGCCTACTCTGCAGCAGAAGATGAGGAGATACACCAGAGCCTGGTGCGGGATTATGACATACTGTTTTCCTGCACCAGCCAGAATCAGCAGGAGAGGGCTGCACTGTGGCAAGACCTTGTCCATAGGGTAAATGACATTGGCACGCATAATAGGACATATGAGCAGGTACGACATCACTGCAGTGATTTAATCAGAAATGTCCGTCAGCGTGCGTCGGATATCCACAGGCAACATGTTGCCACAGGAGGTGGGGTGGCCACACATCCCCCCTCACCAGACTGGAGGGGCTACTCCTAAGTGTTGTGGCTCCAGCCCCGGAACAGCAACAGCAATACACCTGCATCATGATGGAGGCTGGATCCACACAGCAGCATGACATGGAGCGTGCAGGTAATATGCCATATGTACACTTGACTGTTCTGTACACTGTTGGTTTATGCATGTGTAAGGTGTGTCCGTGGTATGTAGCTGTCAACATAGTATGTAACTGTGCAGGTGTGATATTGGCAATATCAGCAGCTGACGTGTGAAAGGCAACTGGTGTACTACTGCACTGTATCATATGCAGTATCAATGGCACAGTTTTGCCCACTGACATTAATCTCCTCATTTCTGCAGGTCCCTCCGGTGTTACAGCAAGGCAGGCCATCCATGCTGGTGAGTGTGTTTTAACAATACCTATAATAGTCCTGATAGTGCTAGTAATACTAGAGTAACTCAGTAGTGCTCTGTGTGTATACTGCGGGGTGTGCATGTGTGCATGTGTGCATGTGTGCATGTGTGCCTGTGTCCACGTGTGCATGTGTGCCTGTGTGCATGTGTGCCTGTGTCCACGTGTGCATGTGTGCATGTGCCCACGTGTGCATGTGTGCATGTGTACACTTGTCCACGTGTGCATGTGTGCATGTGTGCATGTGTGCCTGTGTCCACGTGTGCATGTGTGCATGTGTGCATGTGTGCAAGTGTGCATGTGTACATGTGTGCACGTGTGCATGTGTGCATGTGTGCCTGTGTCCATGTGTGCATGTGTGCATGTGTGCATGTGTGCATGTGTGCATAAGTGCATCACTGGTAACATTGTGTGGACAATGTAAACTGTGTTTCCTGTCTTCCTCCCACAGGTTCTGGTGCTGCTCTGGTGTCCTGCAGCAGGGAACCTGAATCTGGTGCCACAGGTACTGATAATGATGATATCTGTGTAATGGCACAGGAAGGTGTGTCAGGGTCCGTCATTGGTCAGCCAATTGACAGTACACAGCTGTCAACCCCGTCATTGTGCACAGTCATCCTGCCAGTACATCCTATATCACCATTGTCCCTAGGTGATGGACAGGATACAGTGGGCATTGACCAGGGTAATCTGGTATCTGTGGCACATGCTTCCCCACACAGCAGCCATGGGCAGGGTCCTGCGATGGTACCACACAGACAGTTGCCCATGGGTTCTCGTGGGAGCATCCATGGGCGTACTGCCTCTGGCAGACGTGCCCAAAGAGGTCTGTCAACCTCAGCTATGTTTCGGGCTGTCATGCAGGCACAGTTGCGTATGGAAAGATACACCAGACAGGGTCTGAGGGAGCTGAGAGCATGTCGCACAGCCATGACTGACAGTAGGCGTGACATCGCGGATGCTATCCGTAATTTCACCGATGTCATAGACAGACGTTGTGGGGACATATTACAGCAGTTCCACAACCACATGTCCATGAGCCAGGGCAGTGTTGGGCGGTTGCGGCATCGACGTGGCCGTATGCCAGCAACAGCAGCAGCTGGCAGTCGGCGCGGACAACAACAGGCCCGCAGATGCCCCCATAGTGCCAGCAGCAGCCCCAGCAATGCTGGGTCTGTGCTGTCATCGAAATGCCCCAGGAGACCACGTGCACGTGGCTCTGGACAGTCCCAACAGGGACCTGTGTCCAGTCAACACACTCCCGCTTCTGATGACAGTACCCAGTCTGGCTTAGTACTGAATACGGTCCGTAGCACCCCTGCCAGGCACAGGTACCGTGTCCGTGCCCACAGACACTGATCTGTATGACCTGCCAGGTGCAGTCTGTGGCTGTCCACAAACTCCTGTATATGGCAGCCATGAGGTGGAACTGTGTGCGTGCATACACACATGCAAAATGTTAACACCTAGGGCTACCACATACACGCACACACTGCACCAACAGTGCCCCACCCTGTACTGCTGTCCCTCACCAACACACATACACACACATGTCAATTGGTGGTATCAGTGGCAGACTCAGGCATACCTAATTCACACCCTGTGCATATGATGAAACTGTGCCACCTACTGCAATCTCCAACATCAGTGCAGGAACAGGTAAACACATTGCTGATGCACAGTGTGACTACATAGAAGTGTATTAGTAGTATCATGTTGGTAACAGTACAGTGTGCTGATATGACTGTGTGTATATCCCAGCATGCCTGATGCAGTAACCGTATGACTGTCCTGAATTGTTATCTACACCCATAGTACGTACCAAAGTGTAACAGCTGCACATTATTGCATACCGGTGGTAAGGATGTCAACAGATAGCCACATACATGGGTAGCACAGGGGGGAAGCTAATGCAAGTAGTGATACGCAATGATGGACATGTACAGTAATGGTGGCAAGTTGCTCACAACGACTATGCAATGTGGATGTTTGCACATGTTGATATGTGTGCAGTACCAGTGTAATCCAAATCACAATTAACTATGACATAATATCAGTTCTACCATGGACATCTGAGCTGTGCATTCCTGGGTACATGTTGATAGTGCCTACATATTTGCACTGTTACCTACTGTTAGTGTTACCCCTACTTTGTTGTACAATGGACTACTTCCAGCCCTGCTTACTGTAGCTTTGTTTGCATGTATGTTCGCTTGGGGTTCCCTGGAACACTGCTTCCACCTGCAATGCAGAGTTACAGTGCTTCTGTGGACTCCTAGTGACATCTGCATAGCGTACTATACGTATGTCAAGTTTACACATGACAGAATGTCACTGTCTGTCCTGTTCGCATGTACGTTGCCTGTGACACATTGCACATGTCTTACCTGGCATTTACCCATGTGTGCAGTCATATATGCCAGTGCTATGAAATCAGTAGCAGTACACCCACACATACACACCTTCAGTATGTTGTTCCCCATTGGCCCTATGTGTTGGTAATCACCATGGTAATCACACTACTATGGTAGCATGTGCAAAGGTAACCTGTGAATCACCTCTATGGTCCAGTTGTGGTTTATGTGAGTCATGTGGCAATGTCACAGCTGCCACATGTATGCAGTCAACCCTCACCCCTGGCCAGGAACGTACAACACATGTGTGGGATGCCACCACATAGCCAATCTGGGGACTGAGCACTCTGAACCCAGTAATGCCATACCCTGTCAGGTGGCATGACATACTATAGTGACTACAATACCAGTCTGACATAGACCCGCACTGACAGCAATCTGAACACACTGGGGCATACTTGGAGACACAGAATAGCATCCTGCCTGAGCATCACACACCTCTGCAGCTGGCACACAGGCATACGTTACGTCAGAACAGAGCACATGCCACACATGGCACACACATCCCATGTGCCACACACTCACAGCCTGTAGGGCTACACAGCACACCTGCTACAGATGTGTCAGGTACCTCTCTTGGCCGCTGCAGTGGGGTCCTGCTCAACAGGTTGTACATGGTGAAGGTCACAGTGATATGCCTGTGGGGCACTATGGTCCACCACAAAACACATGCATACAGGTCAGTCAGAGGCATGGACACATATGACTCAGTCATTGACCATGCCACTATGGATGACCTGAGACATACCTCCCTGGACTACATGATAAGGAACATAGAAGGGATCTCTCAGCATGTGGCACGGGCCAGTATGAGCCTGATCTTGGTTGCCATCATACCCTCACCAGGTATGCTACCACTATATGTAGGAAGGGTGTTCTCTGTCTACATTCTGCTCAATCTCCAATGTCATTCATAGGGTATCCACTGGCTGTCAACGTGTAATTACATGCTAGGGAAGCCACAATGATTTGCGAGGGGCAGCTTGCATGTGACACCCATGGGCCATTGTATATTGGTGAAGCCCTTGATACACACATAGTGCATTTTGCTGCAGGACATGGATTACATAGCCACCTCTGCGGGTATCACACAGGATAGGACACTAACAGTGATGCTACACAACACCAGCAGTGTACACCGCAAGATGCATGCACTGGACACTGTCCTCAGCACGGTGAAGTGCAATGTCTGTGCAGTACCAGAGTCCTGATTCATGGCTCACAGGTGCAACTCATCACTGCCAGGTTATACCTCATACCATGCCTGTCGTCCCCTACACATGTAACACACACGGACCGGGGGGTGGTATCCCAAGGCACCACAGATACACACACCTTCAGGTTGTTGGCACAGCACAAAGCATCAGGGCCTATTCATGTGCAGCTAACAGTGTGTCGGACTGCCTTCTGGTTCATACCCTGGCACACACAACCCTCCCATACACAGGAAACCCACCTATCCTCCATAACAACACTGGCAATATGACAGTCTCAAGAAATGTCTTTATATGGCTGGACTGCATCCAGCCAAACATTGTGCGTGAGCATTACTGTAGCTACAACACACTAGCTGTAAGGTTCTCAGCATGTGGTCAGTGAATTGCAGTGGAATAACATGTTACCACTCCCACAACAGGTGGGAACATGCAGCACCTGTTCATCGACTACATGTAGACTATATGGCCCAGACCAGATGTGTATCCCCTGCTGTAGGTATTTTACCATATACAACCCACACTGTATAGACACATACCGTGTGCGGCCCCTGCACAGTTAGACACAGTCATATTGTTATGCATTGCGAATACCATTTATCCACTCGAGGCACGTGTCAGACATGGTAACTACTGCAGGTTACAGGTATTTATGTGTATGTGTCACACACATACATCATGTGTGCATTGCCATTGCTGGTTTAGGCAATGGCATGCATTGTTATGCACAAAGACCCACACAAGGTCATAATGTGTGACACAACCACATGTGGCAGTTGTGGGTTTCCAAAACATACCTATCTGTACACTGACAATGGTAATAGACCCAGTAGTGGAGCGCACTATTGGCATTAATGGCCAAGTAGCCCTGTTTGGCTGTGCTGATAGTGTGGTGACATCCCCTGTGTTTACTGGGGGAATATGCAGCATCTGGTGTATTGTAGTATTTGCCAAAAGGATCTGTTCTCTCACTCTTGCAATTACACACACCCTACTACCCCCACACACTTGCCATTTGCAGGATTCATACCCCTACCTAACTATGTCACGACACGTGGGAGATACGCATTAGCGAAGCGCACTATTCGGATTACTAGGAGGTTCCTCTTCTCCGGCTGTACTTATAGGGTGCTGACATCATCAGTGTTTGGAAAGGGTAATGTGCATCATGTAGTGTGATCTCCTGATTGCCAAAAAGCACATGTTTTTCATACAGAATTGCACACACACAAACTCCCCACATCCAAACACACACCCACTTGCAGGTTTCAAACACCTACCTAACTATGTTATGACACTTGAGAGAGACGCTTTAGCAGAGTGCACTATTCCGATTACTGGGAAGTGCCCCTTCTCCAGCTGTATGTATAGGGTGCTGACATCATCAGTGTTTGGAAAGGGTAATGTGCATCATGTAGTGTGATCTCCTGATTGCAAAAAAAGCACATGTCTTTCATACAGAATTGCACACACACAAACTCCCCACATCAAAACACACACACTTGCCATTTGCAGGCTTCAAACTCCTACCTAACTATGTTATGACACTTGAGAGAGACGCATTAGCAGAGTGCACTATTCAAATTATTGGGAGGGTGTTTCTTCTCCTGCTGTACTTATAGGGTGCTGACATCATCCATTCTTAGATAGGGGAAGGTGCATCCTGTAGAGTGCTTTCACAGTTGCCAAAAGGGACATCTCCTTCACAAAGATTTGCACACACACTAATCCCCCTCCACACACACTGGGCAGTTGCAGGATTCAAACCCCTATCAAACTATGTTATAACACTCATGACAGACGCATTAGCGGAGCATGCTATTTGAATTACTGGGAGGTTTCCCTTCTCCTGCTGTACTTATAGGGTGCTGACATCATCCGTTCTTAGATAGGGGGATGTGCATCATGTAGAGTGCTTTCACAGTTGCCAAAAGGGACATATCCCTCACACAGACTTGCACATGCACTAACCCCCTTCCACACACAAGGGCAGTTGCAGGATTCAAATCCCTACCTAACTATGTTATTACACTCGTGACAGATACATTAGCAGAGCGCGCTATTCGCATTACTGGGAGGGTTCCCTTCTCCTGCTGTACTTATAGGGTGCTGACATCATCCGTGCTTAGATAGGGGAATGTGCATCCTGTAGAGTGTTTTCACAGTTGCCAAAAGGGACATCTCCCTCACACAGACTTGCACACACATCAATACCGCTCACCCACACTCACACACACACACACACACACACACACACACACACAAACACACTGAGCATTTGCATGGTTCGAACTCCTACCTACCTATATTATGACACTTGAGGGAGACACATTAGCAGAGTGCGCTAACCGAACTACTGGGCATCTGGTCTGCACCTGCAGTATTTATTGGGTGCTGACATCTTTATTTTTACAGAGGTTTGTACATCTAGTACTACCTGTCAGGTGGGGGATAGCATATATATGCATTTGCAGCCACCTACGTCAGAGTCAGATATGCACATCGCACTGGCAGGTTATGTTCTATACCATGCTTCGTGACCACAGGACCTGTAACACACAACACAACCAGTCCAGAACACCACTCGCACATCCAGGACACACACTTTGCTTCCCTAGGAACTGTGCCGGGATACGCAGGTGTTCACATACACCATTCCAGTTGTTAACATCAGGTACAGGCATATTGTGTGTGGGAACTACTCCGGCCTCTACCACTTTACCCTACAGCCACTACAATTTGTGGGTCCATGTGCTATGGCAGAACCACTCACCACAGCCACATGGGGGAATACATATTGCACCTGTCCATCTGCAACATGGGTACTCACTGTTCCACACCAGAGGTAGACCACCATTGTTGATATCTGACCATACCCACCTTTCCCTGGACATCCATATCCCATCCCCACCCCCAGGCAAGGTTGTCACTGCAAACAAACTGTATTTAGCACAAGCAGACTCTACACTTGTGAAGACTGGGGTGGACAACTTCAAAGGACCCATGCTGGGGGACTATACTGGCCACGCTGCATAATCCTTGACAATTGCATTCTATGAGCATGTGTAAGGTTTGCATTGATCATGCTATCCCACATATACCCATGACTGCTCCACAACAAGACACCTGTCAGGCGTACACCAGCCATATATGAGCCGTCCAACAGACAGAGTGAGCTAATACATTGCAGAGCTGTAGCCCACAGAGGGAGGACATCTGTGAACAGTACTGGCATGATACTTCATTCCCACATAATCATCACAACACAGTGTTGACAGTGGAATTGTCCAGACAATGCAGATAGGGCTCCCCTCAGTCTGTTATTGACACCCACTTACTGTTAGAGGTCCTCAGCAACCCTCTTCCAGCACACACCAACAACATGGCTGTGGCTTAGCACATTCCAACCCTGGGATCTCCACTGTGCCCCTGCTTGACAGAGGCACAGCTCACTAGCCTCACACGTTGCCTTATGTGACCTACTTTACAGTGGCACAGTAGCCTACTGTACTGGGGATGCAGGTGCCAAGCACACTCTGGCTAAGCTGTTATTCCCTAGGGCAACAAGCCTAGTATTGACCTCTACACCCATATGTTCAATTGTCAGATGCACAATATTTGTTGTTCTGTTAGACTGTTTGCAGGTCTTTATTGCCATAGCATTCCCTGTTCCTATGAACAACTTGTGTATCTGTGGAAGATGTTTGAATATGAGGGCGATCCACTATATCACTTATGTCTCTGTAGTCATTTACTGTGTGCACTGAGCAGATTGCTGTGTTGTGGTTGGTTCCTGGAATGACACGTACAAATACCAGATATGTGTGGCCATCTGCTAAATGGAGATATGGCCTAAGTGTGTGAGCATGCCCAGTTCAGTCTTTCCATGGCATGTTGTCTGACATATGCCTCATTTATCAAAGTGTGCGAGCATGCCCAGTGTGAGCTTTCCATATGTTGAACTCTGAAGTCCACCACATATTTGGGTGTGTGTGAACTTCAACAATATCTCACGTTTATGGTTGTGTGTTGGGTGTCATGTTGTGTACTAACTGGCCAACTGCTTCATGTCTGCCACAACAGGGATTATACTGTGCCTGCAGGGATTGCATGGGATACTTTGCATACAGTTGTCAACATCCTTTCATAATGACCTAACACTGTAGTACCGTATAGTGTACTGGTTCAGTACTTTCACTGTGGTGGACAGTATCCTGGGCTTTAGTCCTATCACTGCTTGACATCTTCATAGTGAGCATAACAGACTGTGTAGGGGCCAGTTGTGCACATATGACCATGTTGCATTATGTTTAGATATGGACTACCTACACCAGGCTTGTCCAACATTGGTAGTGTATTCCACAACATAGGTGGACATTGGCAAACACTAGCGATGTTCCCTAGGCCATTTCTGATGCTAGTCACAGAGTGTGTTTGTCCTTCGACACACATTGTAACTGGAGTTTGCCATGACATATGTCATGGTTAGTATACTGTGCCTCCATCTACCTCTGACATAACAGTGATACCCAGGGTTAACCTACCATCTCCCATCCACTCATCGGGATTCCTCTTGAGGGGTGTCAATAGGTGACTCTCTGGCTAGCCTGTACTGTGAGTTTACTCAAGAGAGGGGGTGCCTTCTGTGTTATGGATCATTCTGTACAGCTTGTCCTATGTATGTCAGTGCTGGGGTTCAGGTCTCTCATGTGCATAGCTCACTGCCATTCAGATTGTACAAGGTGCAGCATGTTCATTGATTCCAGCTTGGACATGGCTTCATACATCAGGCACAGCTTGCCTCTGGGTGGGCAGTATGGCAGTGTGTGGAGCTGCAGTTTGTTTACTCAGGCAACACATGGCATCTGTTCATGCTCTTTGCTACTCCTGGTGGGGTACTGTTGTGGACTTTACAGTTGATGGAGGTGTCTGCTGAGGTATATCCCACAGGGACTATTGTAGTCAATTGTGACGCTGATGAAGGATGACTGCAGAGCCAAAGTGACCTCCCCTTATCTACATCTGACAACCTTCATGATTGGGTGGGTATATGGTATGTTTCTGCTAACACTACAGCTACACATTTGTCCAATGCAGGATATCTATCACCTTGTGTCCCCATGTCTCTCATTACATGTTAGGTGCGTAATGGGTTAACACCTGTGTGGTAATTTGTGGGCACTTACTGTACATCCACGGTGGTTGTCTATACACAGTTCTGCAATTAGCTTGCTTACATGGCTATGGCTCCAGTTGTCTGTTTCTAGGTGGCCCTTTTGTGGGTTGCTTGTGTCAGCTGGGGGTCTGATATGGTGGGCTGTTTGTACTCCTCTGCATACATGTTCAGTCACAGTCCTTCCATGTTGGCCTGCACCTATGGGACATATATATACGGAACGGGGGGGGTCCCAGGACCAAGCCTTGTGGGATGCCACTCATATCTGCTTTGTAGTCTGACATGGATGCAGCATGTCTGACCATGTCAGTTCTGTCCTTGGTCTGGTTTGCAACCCCTCTACTGACATAGGGGTTTATATTTAAGCTGGTGAACATATCCATACTGAACTCGTAGGGTATTGTCTGGAAGCATATGCACGGTCCAGCTATGCTGTGTGGACCACATTGCCCTCATCAGTGACCTTAATGACTGTTTCAAATGGGTCAAACATGTTTAGGGGCAGGATCTGCAGTTATGACAGCCACACTGTATAGGGTCCGGTGTCAGTAGGTCCACGATAGCTTTATGTCTGCGGTACATACTGATCCTTTCCATAGCTGTGCAGACCAAGCTTGCCAGGATCCTGGGGTGGTAGTTTGCAGTATCCATTCAGGCAACACCTTTGTTGTGAAGGACCACTGTTGTTGTACACTGCTCTTTGGGTACATATCCTGTGGTAAGGCTGACATTGGGCAGTAGTGTGATTTGGCATTCCATTATTCTTGGAGTCCATGTTGGCCTCAGCCCAGGACACTATCACATACCTTTGCTGCTGTGTGTTTTGCTTTGCAGATTATGGCTGTTACCTCAGCATCTGCAATGTCAGGGGACCAGCAGTCTGCTGGGATAGATATTTTGCATTCTTGGTGGGGGGGGTTGCACTGAACCTGTCAGGTTGTATGTTGGCAATATGTGTGTGTGTTTGGTATGTTGTTTGTAATATCTGTGTGATTCGGAGCATATCTGTGAATTCCCAACATGGTTCCTACCATCAGTTAAGTAAGCTTTGAGATTATCCTTAATGTCCTGTACAATTTGTATCTTCATAGGTTCATGGGTTCATACTAGGCTATCCACCTTAGGGCATTAGTAAGCCAAGCCAGAGTGTGTGTGTCTTTGGCCGCCCCTTGCTATGTGACTATTATGGCCATTTATGATTTTCTTTACTGTGCCTCTGTCTGGATGTGACACAGTGAAGACCTCCAGTGTACATGTATGATCATCCATCCACTTGGCAATATTCCTGTTGAGGGGTGTCAGTGAGGGGCTCTGCCTAACATGGATTGGGATCTTGTTTCTGGGTGTGGGGAGCCTCTGGGTAATGTATCTGTCCCTCCAGCACATCCTATTTCATTATGTGTTGAGGCTGACATCTGTCACTCTCACAGTTCCAATGGCTTTGATTTCCTGTGGTGGAGCATGTCCATTACTCCTGTGTTGGACATGGCCTTGTACAACAGATATACAATGCCTCTGTGTAGGCAGTCTGTGACTGCATTCAGCTGGGGTGTCTACAGCCAGGCAGCATATGACATATATTTGACACCCTTTATCCTCTTGGTGGGGTACCTTTGAGGTCTTCCGAACCACTGCAGGAGTCAGGTATGGTACATCCCATATGAGTCATTGTACTAGATTATGGGTCTGATAAGGGAACAGTAAAGGGGGCATAGTGACCTCTGTTGATGTAGATGTGAATCCTTTCATGATACGTTGTCCAATATAGACAGTCTTCCTAGCCACATTGGCATTGTGAGTGTCACGTGACAGGTTACTGTCGAATTGTGTCCCTAGGTCCCTAATTACTCCTTGCATACATAATGGTTTACCACCTATGTGGTAATTTGTGAGTACCTTGTGTGGTATTTGGTGGGACATTCATACTGTCCAGTGTCTTCAGGATGTCTGGGTGGGGTTCTTGTGTGTGAGACTGTGGTCTGTCGCATGCAACAGACTGTACAGCAGTTTTGACTACACTTAGGTGCACATGGGTGGTCTCCGCTGCTTCATGCATTGTTTGTTACCTGGCCGTATGGGTGTCTGTGCTGCATATGGATACTCCCCCTCCTTTGATGTTTTGGTCCAGGTTCTGGGGCCATAACGCATGATATGTGGTATAACCTGATAGTGCTGGTGTGCTATCAATAGGCTTGCAGCAGGCTTCTGTCACTGCACAGACATTGATTGTCTCCATACTGGGAAGTGCCTCAGGGGCATGCATATTGCAGTTTACACATCTGGCATTGGTCAGCATTACCCTTATGTTTCTTACCACTTATGTTTTCTAGGGTGGTGGGTTAGTCTTTTTGGCCTTGCCTACATACGGCTCTATGGAGGTGGCAAAGGCCTTATCCAGTATCCGGACGCCCAGGGGTAACAGGTGCAAGCCATCCCTGGAACAGCAGCATGGCTTGTCATGCATGACATCTCAAGCAGACAGACATTAGACCCTCTTGGACTGACAGCTGTAACTGTGCCACCTGTTAAAGCTGATCATTCTGTGTTTGTACTGTGGCATCATTCTTGGTGAGGGTTGGATGCTGCAAACGGCCGCCAGTGTCATACCGGCCTGGAGTACATACTCAGAGAGCTCATCCATGTCTCTTTTCATGTAGTCCAGGGAGTTACATCTCAGGTCATTCACACCAGCATGGACAATGAGTGCATCATATTTCTGCTTGCTTTGGGGTGACCTGTGTACTTGTGTTATGTGGCATATTGTGGCAGCCTACAGGCAGCTTACTGTACCCTTTCCCTTGTTCAGTCTGGTGAGTGGGACAGCAGTGTGTCTGCCTATGCAGACACCTATTACAACTGTATCAGGCATGTTGTTTCTCCTTCTGGCCTGTAACTGTTTGGCACACCAGCTTTGTGTACTATGTGTTGCTTGTGCTATGTTTGGAGGTTGTGGTTGCTTGGGATCTGCTTTGGAGGCTTCTGTTGGTGTGGTGTGTTTGTAATTAGGGCCTCCAGGAATGTTTTTCTGTGTTTATGTGTTTGGTTTACAGTTGTGATAGGTCTATGTGGGACTGGGTTTGTGGTGTATGTGGTTACCTTCTCCTCCTGACTAGTTTTGACAGTACTGAGTTGGGGGAGCTCAGCCTCCGGTTTGGATAAATGGTTGCATCTCTCACATATATTTGTATTTATTGGGGGGAGTTGTGGGTTGTCTGTGTACTTGGGGCAGGTGTCACATTGCCTCTGGATTCACAGATTCTACTTGTTGTGGCTGGCCTTAGTGGATTGTATGTGTGGACATATTTTATTGCCATACTACTGATCAGAGATTACTTCCCTTTTTATGTTTGCTCTATCATGTAGTAGCTTCCTTATTCTCTTGCATGGTTTGGTAATGGCTGGAGTCCAGCATGCCAGATGCCTGCGTGTATGGCATTGTGTCTTGTTGTTATTTGTGATTGCATACTCCAAGCATTCCTGGCTGTGTTCATGGAATGCCTGTATAACATGTTCTGCGGTGTGTCCCATATTCTGCACTTGCACAGGGCCTTTCGTGGATTCCACATCGGTTTGGAGGGGTGCAACCTATGCTTTACACATGTTTTTCACTGTGGTTTTCTGGCCAGGGACTGTGGTCAGGATGTGTATATCCAGTGTGATTACTCTATGGTGTGGTCTTACCAGTGAGGGACACACTTCTCATCTTTCCATCCAGTACACATGTTGCTGATTATCACATCCAGTATGCTTACCCCTCTTGTGGGAGTGGTACGTTGTTCCTGGGCATTTTGGTTTATGGATTCTGGGAACTTTTCTCCTACTGTGTTGGTGCTAGTATAATGCTCCCAGTGTATGTCTGGGTATTTTCAGTCAAGCAATATAATGTGGTTTGGGGGGCTTGATATATTCATGTATTCCAACATAGGCCAGGTGCAGTTCCTGGTATTAGGACAGTAGTCTGCAGCAGGCTATATACTGGGAGGCGGTTTTAGCCATTGGTATTTGACCATGGCTAATCCATGCTGCTTCTTGTTGTGGTACCAACATGGGGGTGTGGTTATCCTTGACATTTATTGCTAGTCACTCTCCTTTTGTAGCTTGTTCCATGTTTTGCGGCTGTACAGCACAGTATGAGGTGTAACCTGGTAGTGTTAGGGTGCTGATGTGAGCCTTGACCAAATTTTCTATTACAGGACTGATATCAACATTCTCCATACTGTGTGCGTTTACACTGCACGCATCTTGCTGTTTAGACTTCTAGCATTGGGTAGCATTACATCTAGGTTCCTATCCCTTGTGGTACCTATGAAGGTGGGTTTGTGTTTTGAGACTTACCTATTCCGGGCATGATGTGGGTACTGACAGCCTTTGCCAGTATCCATGGGGCCTGGACTGATAGGTGCATGCCACCCCTAGCAGGTAGTGCATCATGTCATGCTCCGCATGTCTTCCCAGACTGAAACACATTGGCTCCCCTTTGACTAACTGCATTACTTCAGCCAGGTATTGCAATTGATCATCCCATCGTCATTTTGTGGCTTCATGCTTGGTGAGGGTGGATGTTAGTCAGGGTCCTCAGGTGTGCATATAGTACATGGTGTTACATTACTTAACACATGGCATTCATGCCTCAGGTGGTGCTGCAGGGCTGCCTCTGTCGGATGCACATATTACACTCCCTGTACATGTTTGTGAGCAGGTCATATCAGTTTAGGCATCCCTGTTATTATTTGAGTGAGTCAGAGGGGGTATCATTCCCAGGGTTCCTACTGAGCCAGTGTATGTGCTATGCGTTGCCTCTTTGCCAAGGCCAGGGCATACTGGGCACGCCTCCTTCTGCCTACTGGGGCAGGCTCAGGTTGTTCCTCCTTCGAGTCACGCTCTGCCTGTGATGGCCTTGGCAATGGTGGTGGGCTGTTTGGCCCAGCCCTATGCTAGTCCTGCTGCAGCTGTTTTTGCAAGATCATATTATGTAGCATAGCACATACCATGACAAATTGGGTACATGTAGTTGGTGAGTACTGCAAGGCTCCACCAGATGTGTCCAGACACCGGAACCGTGACTTGAGCAGCCCAAACACACGCTCTATTACATTACGTGTTTGTGCGTGTGCCTCATTATGGCATTCCTGTTCAGGTGTGTGTGCATTTCTGATGGGTGTCATCAGCCACAGCTCCAGTGCATAACCTGCATCCCCCACTAGGTGTCCGTGTGGGATGTCCCCATTGGCAAATGTCTGGTACAGCTGCGTCAAATGCCAGATGTGGAAATCATGGTAGCTCCCAGGGCAGCCAGCACACACATTCATTATTATGCCCTGGGCATCACACATGACCTGGCAGTTGATGGAGGGGAAGCCCTTGTGGTTAATGTAGGCCCTACCCCGCTCACCGGCTGGTGCTTTGATGCGTATGTGCGTGCAGTCTATTGCACCCACTACCTCAGGGTATTCCGCTATTTGCTGGAAGAGACGCATATTGCTGGCCAATACCTCACGGGCATTAGGGAATTATACATGATCACCGACATGTGCTGACATGGCATCCAGGAACTGGTGCAGTACCCTGGAGGCTGATGCCTGTGATATCCCCATCATATCACCAGTTGGTCTTTGGAAGGTACCTGTTGCTAGTATTCTTAGGCCAACACATACCTTGGTTTCCACTGGGATGGGATCCCCTCTGTTGGTTCTGTGTGTGAGCCGTGGCCTGCACAGCTCAACTATTTGCTGCAGGAGCTCTCTGTCCACTCTATAGCGCTCTACTATCTCCAGCTCATGTAACCCATGGTAGGTGACCCTGGGCCTGTACACTCTTCTCCGTCTCCTCACTGTGGGTTGTCTGGCACCATCTGCATTGTCACCACCCTCAGCAAGTCGCCTATGTCTCATTATGACAGCTATGGCAGCCCCTAACATTTCTGCTCCGAGTTCAGCTTTTTCAGTTTTCACTTCTAATAGCTTACTCCTGTCTTGCAGTGTCTCTTGAGAGAAACATCCTGCACTGCTGTTTGCAGAGTTTTAAGTGCTGGGCTGGGCTACTATTCTGCCTGTGTAATTGCCTGCTTCTAATTGTTTTCACCTGCTAGCTCCAGCAGTATTCTCTCCTAGCTTCCTACTAATTCTGTTGCTTCCTTTTTCCTTTCTATTTCCTCAGGGGGGAGCAGCGTGCATACCAGCAGAAACGCGCTCACAGTGGCTTACACATGCGCACACATGCTTACACGGTTCAAGATCTGCCTATTTGGGTTGAAACGCGCGCACACCAGCGCAAACAGTCTTACAAGTCTGCCAACAGGCTCCCACATCCTCAGTCTGCCCTACACGCACGCACACTAGCGTAAACAGTCTTCAAATTCTACCAACACGCTCCCACATACTCAGTCTGCCTTACACGCGCGCACACTGCCCTACTCATGCTTCATGGCACGCATACGTGCGCATGCACAACCAGCAAGAAACTTTGGTGTAAGTAACAGTGTACACCTTCCATTTCTTGACTTTCCCATGCTTATCTTGTGGCACTCCTCTTTCTCTGATCTGTGTCTGTCATCTGTCATGTTACACTGACCTCCAATGAACTGCATTTCTTTCTACCATTCCCCCCTGTGATGTCACCTATCTCCTACTCTATTCCTCCCCCTTATGTATCTCTTACACTACTCAGACTGTGCTCATTTGCTATGTGACTGTGGGATTCAGTATCCTAACCCTCATTTACATGAGATTGCCTACTAATGCTTAGTTACATGTCTTCGACTCAGCTTCCCCCCTTAGCAACCACTACACGGTGGCCATGTTGTTTTTGGTCTGCTGGTCCCTGCATTGTCATTCCATGTATTGCATAAAACCCACATTTGTGGGTTTGTAACCTTCATTTTTATGTTTTATACAGTGCAGCCCGTTTGCGCGGGGCTGCGCTGCGTTTATATTTTTTAAATTTTTGCATCAGGTTACCTTGCCAATGGCCACATATTTGGCCATTGGCATGCTGCCTGACACATATGCACCCTTTATTTGGAGCTGACATGGCTCCGTTGTGATTTTTGCAGAAACGTACTCAGTTGTCAACTGAGTACATTTCTGCAGCTAAAACGTCTCTTACATGGGCTGGTTTCTGCTTCGTGGATCACTAATATACCTCATTTGCATACCTTTCAGCTGCAAGTGAGGTATTTAGCATACCCATGCCCAGTCCGTGTAAGAGACATTTTAGCTGGTCTCTTACACGGAGTTTCGGCCTGTTCCTGGATTGCGAGGCTTGCATGGAGTGTTACACGTCTCTTACACTCCGTGCAAGCCTTCATGAATCCTGCCCAATGTATCTACATTATTTACACTACCTACAACTGTAAGTGCCATATGCTAAACTATGTTTCTTCATTGTAGAGGTGTCTGTACTTCTTTCCAGAATGGACTTTAGGCATTAGGATTTCTTAAAGTTGAAAACAGGCTTAGTCACAATAATGTTGACCAAATCTGCATTGCCCAGAAGCACCTTCCAGTTGTCAATAATGAAGTCCTTAATAACCCACATGTCATTACAAATAAGCAAAGGAAAAGCTGAGATAAATTTGTTCCTGCTCTCTACATTCACTTTCAGATGAGTAGGACCACCAACTTCAGATGGAAAAAGTTTTTCTCAAAATGGGACAAGCTTTTGTATTTCTTAGTAAAAAGACCTCTTCCAATATTTTTTGAGCCAATGCACATCATAACATCTATCAATATAAAAGCTGCTCAACTGGGGTAATTCAGTCAGAAAAACACTCTATTCAGAGGTACGCCTCCTCAAATGGATGAGTAACCCATTGACAACACCACGTTTCATATGCATAGGACGCAGGCTGTCTCTGTACAAATACTGATCAATGAATGTAGACTTCCTAAAAATTTGGCTAACAGATACCTCATTAGCATAATCAAAAGTTAAGTGACTATCCAAAATGTAAATACTGCTACAAAATCCACCAATGTTAAGCCTAAGAAAGCTAGTACTTTCATTCAAATCATTTACAAAGGAGGTAAACTCTTCATTGCAGCCCCCCTCCACAAAATAAAAAGGTAATCTATGTAGCATCTATAGAACAAGATTGTGTCTAAATCTGAGTGCTGAACAACACATTTTTGTTCCCACAATGCCATGAACAAATTAGCAAACACAGGGCCCACCATAGCCCCATGGCAACACCAGAACTATGCTTGAATAATCCCCCATCAAAACTAAAAAAAATGTTGTCCAGAATTAATTCCATAAGAACACAGATGATATCAACTTTGTGGCTAGTGAACGTGGTAAAGCTGTCTAAATCTCCTCATTGATGGAAGTGTACAAGGAAGCTACATCAAGTAAAGCAAAATAAAAGGGAATCTTAGGAATGCTTAAATTCCCTAGTAACTCTAACAAATACCATGAATCACAGAGATAAAACTGAGAAGCTTGCACCACAGAATTCAAAGTCTTATCCAGCCAGATAGAAATAGGCTCAGTCTTCAAAGATGCAGTAGACACAATTGATCTAAAAGGTGGAGTTGTTTGTTTTTTGTGAACCTTAGTTCACAAACTTAGTTTTAAGTTTTGAGTTGGTGATGTAGTAAACAATACACTTATAGTCTCAGTACTATTTATTTCAGATATAATGCAAGTGGAAATAGATTAATGTGAGGGGAAAGTGATTATGTAAAGTTGGGGGGGGGTGGGTATATCAAGTAAGGTCCGAGCAGGAGCAGAATAAATTGTCTTTTAGTGGTTTTTCAAGCAGTTTGTGTTGGTGATTGCTCTCAAATATGGGGGTAGTTTATTCCAAGCAGTGTCTACAGAGTGATTGCAGAGAAGTTTACCAATGTTTTTATTGGGGTTGTAGATCTGCAGCAGGTATTTGGAGCTGTGGAGGGTGTGGTTAGGTACACAGGGAGAGATGAGAGTTGAGAGGGCAGGTGAAGAGTGGGGCTGGTTTAAGATGGAGTGAGTTAAATGTAGTTGAGGCAGTAACAGTTGATGGCGCACTTTTTGCCAGTCTAGGTTCTTAAGGGATAGACAGTGGTAAGAGCTATAGGGTTGGTTAATGGCAAATTTAGCAATTTAATTGGAAGTGATTTCAAGTTTTGTGAACAGATTTGTTTGAAGGTTAGTGAGAACTGGTGAAGTGTATAACAGACTGGGTAATAGATGGGCTTATTTTAGAGTCAGTTTAGATTCATTTGTGAGGAATCTTTTGTTTCTGTAAAATAGGCCAATTTTCTGATGATTTTTTTCCCTAATGCAGTTATGAATGTGTAGATTGAATTAAAGTTGATCACCAATAATGACCCGAGTAGTTTAGTGTGGGGGTTCAGCCTTGATAATTGTGTTGTTTAGGGAGGAGACAGTAAAGGTAGATTTAAGGAGTTAGAGAGATTTAGGGAGGAAGAGAAGGAGTTTAATTTTATTTGGGTTGAGTAGGAGTTGATTGGAAGTTAACCATTTCTCCACTGAGTGAAGAGATTCCTAGGTAAGTGTTTGTAGGTGGGGCAGATTGTCAGAGAATAACTGCAGAGTAATCAGCATATTGTATTAAAGAGGAGTTTGGACAGGACAGATAGAGGTTGTTGATAAAAATGTTAAATAGTAGGGGACCAAGGATGGAGCCTTGGGGCACCCCTGTTTGGACTTGGAGGAAATATGAGGTATCAGAGTGCCATCTTATAGACTGAAATCTATTAGAGAGATAGCTAGAGAACCAGGTAAGAGCAGAGATGGAGAAGTTAAGTACATAGAGTTTAGACAGAAGTAGGTTATGTGAGATGGTATCAAAGACCTTTGAGAGGTCAAGGAATAGACAAGTTATCAAATTGTCACTGTCTCTAGATTTGGAGATAGTTTGTGTAAAAGACAATAGTGCAATGGATGTGCTGCGGTTAGGGCGGAACCTGTGCTGGGTTTAGGTGAGGAGATTTTCTTGTAAAAGATAAGTGAGCAGTTGTTTATGAATGCATTTTTCAAGAATTTTGGATAGGGCAGACAGAATAGTAATTGGTCTGAAGTTAGAGGAGTCTGTGGAATTTCCTCCTTTGTGAAAGGTAATAGCATAACATTTTTTTCCATATATTATGAACTGTGTTTGCTTGGATGGATCTGTTGATTAGAATGGCAATGGGAAGTTCAATAGATTTAGCGGCTAGCTTAAGAAAAAGAGGAGGTAAGTTATCAGCTGAAGGGGAGCATGTTTTAAGTTTACTAAGTAAAGATCTAATATAAGCAGTGGGGACAGGTTTAAAAGAGAAAGAGGTGTTAAGGAAAGATGAGGGGGGAGAGGTGGAGGGGTAGGTTCTTGTGTCTGTTTTAGTTAATTTCTGTATGGAGTCTAGAAGAAGGAGTTAGGAAGTGTAGCAGTGTCTAAGGTAGACGTATTAGGGGAGGGATTAAGTGCAAAGTGTTTACCTGGGTGCAGCAACTTGGTTACAGTATTCCAGACTTTTTGAGGTTAGAGTCATGATTTTCTTGTGGCTTTAGAAACATTTTTTTTTGTAAAGGTTGACTTGTTTTTTTTTTTGTTAGGTAACTAAGTTCTCTGTTGTGTTGATCATTGGAAGAGGATTTGTTTTTTTGCCAATTTCTACAGGCAGTATCCCTGTTGTATTTAAAGTAAGCCAATCTGATTCTAATTTTCCAGATGGGGGCTAGAGAGGTGTTGAGTAAGATGCCATTGAATTTTAAGACCGCCTCTTCTAGGGAGAAGGCATAGAGGAAGGACCAATTAATTGAAATGAGTATGTTGTTAAAGGTATCAGGGTTGAAATTAGATAGTTTTTGGCAATTTTGTATTGAAGGGATTTGGAAAATAGGGGTGTCTGTGGATATGGTAGGGAGGTGGTCACTTAGGGAATAAGGAAGTGTGGAGGGGTTGTGATAGAGGTAGAGGTTGTATGTGAGATCCAGTCAAGTGTGTTGCCAGTATTAGAGTGTTTATTTAGGTTAGTGAGGGTAGTGATTAGTTGGGAGAAGCCATAAATGTTAATGCTGGCATTAGGGGAATCAGAGGGGAGATAGTTCCAGTCAATGCTGGCATTGACAAGTATGACGGTTTCATAGGAGTGGGTTTGAGAGCTACAGGACAGAAATTGGTCAAGAGTAGAGGTGTTGTTACCTGGAGGTATGTAGATGGAGGAATGTGCTATTTTTTGTGATTATTCAATTTGCCATTTACTATGAGTGCTTCTGCTGGGTGGAAATTAGGTGATGACAGAGATAATGGGTACAAAGGGAGTTGTTCTGAGTACAATATAGTCACACCCCCCCCCCTTATTTGGAAATTCTTTCTTGGAGTATGATATTATAGCCAGCAGTTAGCATTTCTCTGTCAGGCCCCTAGATGCAGAGGTGCAAGAAAGAACCAGTGTTCTTATCAAATAAATAAAATAAATAAATAAAGCTCTGCTTGAAATATACCTGATACTAAGCTGGTACATTCCTTACAGAAGCCAAGGCAGTTGTCAGCATCCCGGCTCCAACATGCAAACCACTACCAGTTTGGGGGTTCAGACACCTGCACAAGACATGGTTACAAGGAAATTTTCCACCCCTGTGAGTTGTTTCTGTGAATAATCTAGCCCTTATGATATCCCGTGTGCCTTTGGCCTATCACTCAGTATCTTTTCATTTGTCTCTGCACTGGAGCTGCATTAGTTTGCTTTTATGGCTACCCACACTCACACCTGGTGCCAGAAAGCATTTTCAGTTTTATCTTTTGTCCAGGATGTGCATGTCATACTTTTTCAGGATCAGTTTCAATTTCTATTTCATTTTATTATCCCTTGCCACTGTCTAAGGCCCAAGGTAAGACATTTTCACTAGTGGATAAAAGGTCTAAATCAGAATGTGCACTTGACTGCCTTTGACTGATCCTCTGTCCTGGCAATGGCTCCTTCCCTCCAGTTGCTGGCCCCATTATGCTAGTGTGCTTTGACCATTCCCATACTAACTCATAGTGAATGTATCGATGCATATGTTATCTCTGCCCATCTTCTTGCAGCACTAAGCTGAAGGCATACAACCCTGTATAAATTCCATGCCTCTCCTCCACAGCTATGCACCTAGCCATGCCTTCATGTATGCACAGGGGCTGCTGTCTCTTCTGTAACTCGTCTTGCAATCTGTATGTATAGGCCACAATGTGACCTTCCTCATTTGGGTATTCTCTGTCATGATCTTGTGCTATGCTGTCTATTATGATGTGGCCATTACCCTGTTATATATCAACCCCAGGTAAAACCTCTGTCAAACTAGCTAAAAACAAAATAAAATAAAAAATGGACCACACTAGTGGCATAGAATGTAGCACTTTAATAATTTAAAGACAAGTAGTGCACTTTTTGTGCACAATACAGTATGTAGCAATTTTAAGACGTTTGTGTTTTTTGTAATAGACAAAGTTAATTACAAGAAAAGAGGGTGAGATACTGACTTGGTGGTTGTTGTCAAGGAAACAAAATGGCAATTCAAGCTCAGTGCTAAGTCTGAGCCTGGATTAAACAATGGTATTTCAATAGCCCCCATATTAAAGCAGAGCTCCATGGTGATTTGAATATCTGTTTCATTGGATATCTATTACGTTTCGAACATTTACAAGTTTGAATGCCATATGGTCAAACCCATTTGTTTGAACTTGTAAAAGTTCAAAAGTATAAAAAAAAATAAATAAAAAAGATTAAAAATGTACCTGACAGTTGTAAGCAGGGGGGCAAGCCCCACTGCACCCCCCACACCCCCACTCTTTAAATATACCAACTCTGAGATCACACTACAATGCATTACAGTGCGGAAAGGGAAGGTCTCCCTTTACTTCACTGTAATTCAATCTCAGAGTTAGTATATTTAAAGAGCGGGGGTGTGGAGGGTTCAGGAGCACTTGCCCCCTTGCATGCAACCATCAGGTAAGTGTTTTCTGTTTTTTATTTATTTTTTTACGTTGTCGAACTTTTACAAGTTCAAACATATGGGTTCGACCACATGGCGTTCCAACTTGTAAAAGTTTGACAACGTAATATGAACCCGTTTCATTTAGCTATGTTGCACTGGAGGTTATATTACATCTATTTTATGCTAGAAGAATATTATGTCTTGTTTGCAGCTGCATTGATTTGTATGCTGATTTTAAATTTTTTTTAAATGTTGGTATTCACAGTAATGTTAAAATGGTAATAGATTTTTATCATTAGTCATGTAGGTATTTTGTTTTTAACAGTGGGCAGGATTCACGATGGCTTGCACGGAGTCTAAGAGCCGTGTAAGACTCCATGCAGCCATCGCGATCCAGGAACAGCCCGAAATCCCGTGTAAGAGACAGCTAAAATGACTCTTACACGGGCAGGGCGTGGATATGCTAATCACCCCACTTGCAGCCGAAAGGCATGCAAATGAGGTAGATTAAGCGATCCACGAAGCTGAAACCAGCCCGTGTAAGAGTCGTGTTAGTTGCAGAAATGTACTCAGTTGACAACTGAGTACGTTACTGCAAATAACACAACGGAGCCATGACAGCTCCAAATAAAGTGTGCAAATGTTGCAGACAGCATGCCAATGGCCAAATATGTGGCCATTGGCATGGTAACCCGATGCAAACATGAAAAAAAAATGTTTTTTTTTCGGAGATCGGCGATGTTTAAACGCAGTGCAGCCCCGCGCAAATGGGCTGCACTATATAAAACTGAAAAATTAAGGTTTGAAACCCACAAGTGTGGGTTTTATAAAATGCATGGATTTGCAATGCAGGGACTAGCAGACCAAAAACAACATGGCCACCGTCTAATGGTTGCTAAGGGGGGAAGCTGAGTGTAAGACATGTAACTAAGCATTAGTAGGCAATCCTATGTAAATGAATGGTAGGATAGTGAATCACACCGTCACATAGCAAATGAGCACAGTCCGTGTAGTGTAAGAGTTAGATAAGGGGGAGTAACAGAGTAGGAGATAGGTGACATCACAGGGGGGAATGTCAGAAAGAAATCAAGCTCATTGGGGCAAAGTGGTATGTGAAACATATCAATCACACAGCAGTAAAAGAGGAGTGTCAACAGATAAGCATGGGAAAGTCAATAAATGGAAGGTGTACGCTGTGGCCAACACCAAAGTTTCTTGCTGTACGTGTATGCCCGAGTAAGACAGTGTGCGCGCATGTAAGACAGAGTAAGCATGTAGGAGCCTGTTTAAAGATCTGTAAACCTGTTTGCACTGATGTGCGTGTGTTTTAACCCGAATAAGCAGATTCTAGTCCGTGTAAGCATGTGTGCACACGTAATAGCCACTGTGAGCATGTTTTCGCTGGTATGCGCGCTGCTCCCCCTGGGGAAACAGAGAGGAAAAGGAAGTAGAAGAAATAGTAGGAAACTAGCAGGGAATACCTGTAGAGGTAGCAGGTGAAAACAATTAGAAGCAGGCAATTACACAGGCAGAATACAAGCCCAGCCCAGCACTTAAAACACTGCAAACAGCATTGCAGTATGTTTCTCTCAAGAGACACTGCAAGACAGGAGTAAGCTAGTAGAAGTGAAAACTGAAAAAGCTGCACTCAGACCAAACATGCTAGGGGCTGCCATAGCTGTCATAAGGAGACATATGAGACTTGCTGAGGGTGGTGACAATGGAAATGCTGCCAGACAACCCACAGTGAGGAGACGGAGAAGAGTGTACAGGCCCAGGGTCACCTACCAGGGGTTACATGAGCTGGAGATAGTGGAGCGCTATAGAGTGGACAGAAACCTCCTGCAGCAAATTGTTGAGCTGTGCAGGCCATACCTCACACACAGAACCAACAGAGGGGAACCCATCCCAGTGGAAACCAAGGTATGTGTTGGCCTAAGAATACTAGCAACAGGTACCTTCCAGAGACCAACTGGTGATATGATGGGGATATCACAGGCATCCGCCTCCAGGGTACTGCACCAGTTCCTGGATGCCATGTCAGCACATGTCGGTGATCATGTATATTTCCCCAATGCCCGTGAGGTATTGGCCAGCAATATGCGTCTCTTCCAGCAAATAGCGGAATACCCTGAGGTAGTGGGTGCAATAGACTGCACACACATATGCATCAAAGCACCAGCCGGTGAGTGGGGTAGGGCCTACATTAACCGCAAGGGCTTCCCCTCCATCAACTGCCAGGTCATGTGTGATGCCCAGGGCATAATAATGAATGTGTGTGCTGGCTGCCCTGGGAGCTACCATGATTCCCATATCTGGCATTTGACACAGCTGTACCAGACATTTGCCAATGGGGACATCCCACATGGACACCTAGTGGGGGATGCAGGTTATGCACTGGAGCGGTGGCTGATGACACCCATCAGAAACGCACACACACCTGAACAGGAACGCCATAATAAGGCACACGCACAAACATGTAATGTAATAGAGCATGTGTTTGGGCTGCTCAAGTCACGGTTCCGGTGCCTGGACACATCTGGTGGAGTCTTGCAGTACTCACCAACTACATGTACCCAAATTGTCATGGTATGTGCTATGCTACATAATATGATCCTGTGAAAACAGCTGCAGCAGGACCAGCATAGGGCCGGGCCAAACAGCCCCCCACCATTGCCAAGGCCATCACAGGCAGAGCGTGACTCAGAGGAGGAACAACCTGAGCCTGCCCCAGTAGGCAGAAGGAGGCGTGCCCAGTATGCCCTGGCCTTGGCAACAAGGCAACGCATAGCACATACACTGGCTCAGTAGGAACCCTGGGAATGATACCCCTCTCAGACTCACTCATATAGTAACAGGGATGCCTAACGTGACATAACCTGCTCTCAAACATGTACAGGGAGTGTAGTATGTGCATCCGACAGGGGCAGCCCTGCAGCGCCACCTGAGGCATGATTGCCATGTTTTAAGCAATGTAACACCATCTAGTATAAGCAAACATGAAGACCCAACCTAACATCTCACCCTCACCAAGCATGATGCCACACTATGAAGACAACAAGATCAAGTGCAATAATTGGCTGACGTATTGCTGATAGCAAGGGGGAACACATGGCTGATAGCCTGGGCTGACATGCCAAGCAAGCCATGATGCCCCACCTGCTAGGGATGGCACGCACCCAGCACACCTGGCTGTGTAGATACTGGCAAATGCTGCTGTTACCCCCACTGTGCCTGAAATAGGTAAGTCTGGAAACACAAACCCACCAACATAGGTAGCACAAGGGATAATAACCTGGACATAATGCTACCCAATGCCAGAAGTCTAACCTGCAAGGTGCATGCAGACCAAACCCACCACAGCATGGAGAATGGTAATATGTGTTCTGTAACAGAAACCTGGGCAAGGCCCAGAAGAGCACCCTAATTCTACCAGGTTATGCCTCATACCATGCTCTACAGCTCCAAAACATGGAACACACGACAATAGGAGTGTGGCTACCAGTAATTATCAAGAATAACCACACCCCCAGGTTGGTACCACAGCAAGAAGCAGCATGGACTATCCACGGGCAAGTAACACTGTCTCAAACTGTGTACCTGTTTGAAGCCTGCTACAGACCCCACACACAAACCCAGGTACCCCAGTGAGCCTTCCTGAAGGCACTTCAGAGTATGAATATCCCAACAAATACCAAACAAGGCACACACAAAGTATGACATAGGTGGCAATCCATTATGTAAGGAAGAAGTAATCATGGACCTAGGGACACAAGTGGACGGTAGCCTGTCATGTGACGCACACATTGCCAAGGTGGCCAGGAAGACCTGCTATATTGCCAACCTTAATATGAAAGGATGCACATGTAGAGCTACAGAGGTCACTGTGCCCCCATACCCTTCCCTTATCAGGCCCATACGTGACAACTATGCCCCAGTTTGGATGTACCTTACCTTACACATGCAGCAGTCAGAAAGACCCCGAATGTACCCCACCAACAGGATAAAGGGTCCAAACATTGGACATCTGCAGCCTGGCTGAAGAAACCACAGCCCAATTCAGAAGCATATTGCACAGTCAAAGGTGATGTATGCCTGATGTACAAGGCCATGTCCAATCCAGAATGAATGGACATGCTCCACTGCAGAAAGCCCAAATCCAGCAGACACACCACAGTGAGATATCTGAACCTCTACACATAGATTAATAGGATGTGCTGGAGGGACAGATCCATAACCCAGAGACTCAGGACACTCTGGAACAGAATCCCAGTCCATGATAGGCTGAGCTCCACACACAAACTCAGCAAGAGAAATCCGTTGAAGTGCATGGGAGATAGTAGGTGTACTATGCGGGCCATCCCTGTGTCACATCTAGGAAAGTAAACCCTACGTGGGCATAATATGCACATTGCAAGGGGGGTTGAGACCCACACACAGTCTGTCCGTGCTCAAACAAGGCCAGGGCAGATAGCCTAGTATGAACCTATGAACCTATGATGATACAAATTGTGCAGGACACAAAGGATTATTACACAGCTGTCCTACCTGATGGTAGGAACCATGGTGATAATCCACAGATATGCTCTGCAGCACTCTAATATAACAAACAATACACCAAACCCACACACATTGCCAACAGCCTACGAAACAGATTCCTTTCAACCTCCCGACCAGCACCTAACAGCCAAATATCGATCCCAGGAGAGTGCTGGCCCCCCAACATTGCAGATGCTGAGGTAACAGCCAGCATCCACAAAGCACAGCACATAGCATCAATGGTACCAGATGGTGTCCTGGGTTGTGTCCAACAAGTACTGTAAGAAGAATGGAACAGCAAATAGCATTACTGTGCACTATCAGTCCTACCACAGGATATGTACCCAAAGAGCGGTGTACAGCAACAGTGGTCCCACACCACAAAGAGGGTGCCTGAATGGATACTGCAAACTATCACCCCTCAACCCCGACTATCTAGGTTGGCAAAGTAATGGAGAGGATGATCATGGATCCCATGAATAATGAGATTGGGTACCTACAGACATTGGACCCTACCCAGTGTGGCTGTCATAGGGCAGATCCCGCCCTGTACACATGTCTGACTCATGTGAAACATGCACCAAGCCCAGTGATGTGGGGAATGTTGATCACACAGCCTATCTGGACCTTGCTAAACCCTTCCATACAATACCCTAGTTGGCGGTACAGATAGGCTCACCAGCCTAACTATAAACCCCTATGCAAGTAGATGGGTTGCAAACCAGCTCAAGGACAGAACTGACCTGGCAGACATGCTGTAGCCATGGCAGACTGCAAACCAGGTACAACTGGCATCCCACAAGGCATGGTCCTGGGACCCCTCTTGTATGCTATAAATGTCACATAGGTACAGGCCAACATGGAAGGACTCTGTCTGAACAGGTTTGCAGAGGACTACAAACTGGCCACCATATCATACCCTCCAGCTGACACAAGCAACCTACAAAAGGCACACATAGAAACACACAAGTGGTGCCACAGCCATGTCAACAAGCTAAATGCAGAATAGTGTATAGTCAACCCCTGTGGAAACACAGTACATGGCCAGAAATTACCAGATAGATGTTAACCCAGTAAGTACATCAGAAGCAATAAGAGACCTGGGGACACAAGGTGATAGACATCCTGCATGTGACAACCATGTGTCTGTAGTGGTTACAGAAACATACCATATACCCACCTAATCATGAAGGTAAGCACAGCTTGGTTAGGGTAGGTCAATGTGCCTCTCCAGTCATCCATCAGCAGCCTCACAATTGTGTACAATGGCCCTTCAGGGATGTACCGTAGCAGACACCTGCAGCAACTGGAAAGACCACACAAATACCCCACCAGGAGGATCGCAGAGCTGTAACAGATGCCATGTGTCGCCTGAGTAAAGAAACTGCAGCTCCACACAGTGCCATACTGCCTGGCTGGAGGTGAACTGTGCCTGATGTATAGAGCCATGACCAACCTGGTATCAATGGACATTTGGCACCATGTAAACACTGAATGCTGGTGACCTATGCAGCTGACAGGCCTGAACTCCAGCACAGACATAAACAGGACATGCTGTACTGATTGGTCCATAACCCAGAAGCTCACTCCACTCACGACTAACCTCCCACTACAGGATATCCAGGGAGTCCCTCAGTGACTGTCATCCAGAGGAATCATGATGACTGGATGGGAGATGATAGGTGTACCCTGGATATCACCTGTATGTCACGGGTAGACAGAGGCACAGCACACTAACTGTGACATATGTCATGGCAAACACCAGTAAATGTGTGTTGAAGGACAAACACTCTCTGACTAGCATTACAAATGGACTAGGGCACATGGCCATTGTTTGTCACTGTCCACACAAGTTGTGGAATACATTAACAATGTCGGACAATCATGTACTAAGCTGTCCATATCTGAACAAAATGCAACATGGTCATATCTGCACAACTGGCCCTCAACCAGTCTGGTGTGCTCAGTATAAACAATACAAGCAGTGATAGGACTGAAACCGATTATACTGTCCACCACAGTGAAAGTTTTGCACCAGTACACTATACAACAATACAACTGTTTGGTCAGCAGGAAAGGATGATGACAACTGTATGCAAACTATCCCATGGTGACCCTGCAGGCACAGCATAATGCCTGTTAGGTTCAGACACACAGCAGTTGGGCAGTAAGAACACAACCTGATGTCCAACACTCAACTGTACATGTGATATATAGATGGCGTCCACACACAAACAGAAATGTGGTGGTCCACAGATCCAAACATAAGGAAAGGTCACACTGGGCATGCTCGCACACGTAGATAAATGAGATGTGGCAGTCAAGAAGCCATACAAACTGTGAACTGGGCATGCTCACACACTTAGGCCATGTCACAGTTCAGCAATTGCACACACATATCTGGCATTTCTATGTGTTAACACAGGAACCTCCCACAATACAGACATCTGCCCAGTGCACACAGTGAAGTTACAACAGAGACATAAGTAAAGTACTGGATCCCACTCATATGCAAACATCTCCCACAATACACAGTTTGTTTATAGAGATAGGGAAGGCCATGGCAATAAAGACCCACAAACAGTATATGAGCAACAGATACTTGCATCTGACAGGTAAACATATGGCCATAGAGTGCAATACCTGACTGTTGTCCCTAGAGAATACAGAAGGCTATCCACAGTGTATTTGGCGTCTGCCTCCACAGTACAGTAGGCCGCTGTGCCTGTGCAAAGTTATTGCATAGATATGCTCTCCCCTGTACTGATGGATAGTCACAGATGTACATACCTCTTCATCCATAATGATGTCAGCACACTATACACATGTCAGGAGCAGAAATTATACCCAATAATGGGAATAGCGCACTCTGCTACTGCATCTCTAACAAGTGTCATAACATAGTTAGGTAGGGGGTTGAATCCTGCAAGTGTTCAGTGTGTGTGTGACTGTGTGTGGGGGAGTAGTGTGTGCAATTCCATGTGTATGAAAAATGTCCCTTTTGGCAACTAGTACTGCACAACACATGCTGCATATTCCACTGTCTAAACACTGATGATGTCAGCACCCTATAAGTACAGCAGGAGAAAGCAATCCCCTCAATAATGCAAATAGCGCGCTCTGCTAATGTGTCTTTCACTAGTGTAATAACATAGCTAGGTAGGGATTTGAATCCTGCAAGTGCCCAGTGTGTGTGTGACTGTGTGTGGGGGAGTAGTGTGTGCAATTCCATGTGTATGAGAAATGTCCCTTTCGGCAACTAGTACTACGCAACACATGCTGCATAACTGTCTAAACACTGATGATGTCAGCACCCTATAAGTACAGCAGGAGAAAGCAATCCCCCCAATAATGTAAATAGCGTGCTCTGCTAATGCGTCTCTCACAAATGTCATAACATAGTTAGGTAGGGGTTTGAATTCAAGTGCTCAGTGTGTGTGTTACTGTGTGTGGGGAAGTAGTGTGTGCAATTTCATGTGTATGAGAAATGTCCCTTTTGGCAACTATTACTACACAACACATGCTGCATATTCCACTGTCTAAACACTGATGATGTCAGCACCCTATAAGTACAGCAGGAGAAAGCAATCCTCTCAGTAATGCAAATTGTACACTCTGCTACTGCGACTCTCACAAGTGATCTAACATAGTTAGGCTCACAAGTGATCTAACATAGTTAGGTAGGGGTTTGTATCCTACAAATGCCATGTGTATTTATGTCACACAGTTTGTACATGTGTGTGGGGTGTTGTTCCCAATATTGCACGACATACATTATATCAGTAATGTCAATGCACACATGATGTATGTGTGTGCCACCTACACATATGTACCTGTGAACTGCAAGAGTTCCCATGTCCGAAGCCTGCCTCATGTGAATACATGGAATATGCATCAGACAACTGTATGACTGTGGTGTTCTGTGCAGGGGCTGCATATGGTAAGTGACTATACAGTGTGGGTTGTAGATGGTGTCATCCCACCAGCGAGGGCTACATGATTGGTCTGGAGCATATAGTCCACATGTTGGTGATGAACAGGTGCAGCATGTTGTCACCACTTGTGGGAGTGGTAACAAGTTGTTCCATAGCAATGCAGGGAATGAATGATAAGAACCCTTCAGATAGGGTCTTGCAGCTAGAGTAATGCTCACACTGTATGTTTGGGTAGTTGCAGTACAACCATATAATGGTGTGTGTAGAGACCGTCATATTCCCAGTGTTGTCAGGAAGGCCAAGTGGGTTTCCTAGGTATGGGAGTGTGGTGTGTGCCAGGCTATGAACCTGAAGACAGTCTAACCCACTGTGTGTTGCACATGGAGAGGCTCTGATGCTTTGTGCAGTGCCACCAACCTGGGGGTGTGTGTATCTGAGGTGCCTTTGGATACATCCCCCCTGTTCTGTTTTGGTGCATGTGTAGGGGATGACAAGCATGGTATCAGGAATGACCTGGCACTGATGGTGTGCACCTGGGAGCCTTGTACCAGGAGTCTGTTACTGCACGGATATTGCTGTACCCCATGCTAAGGACAGTTTCCACTGCATGCATCTTGAGGTTTACACTGCTGCTGTTGAGTAGCATTGCTATTAGTGTCCCATCCCATGTGATACCTGTGTAGGTGGCTATGTAATGTCAGCCTTGCATACAAAGGCACTATGTGTGTAGCAACAGCCTCTGCCAATATACAATGGCCCATGGGTGACAGGTGCAAGCTGTCCCAAGCAAAGCAATGTGGCATGTCCAGCATGTAATCCCACACTGACAGGCATTGGATCCCCTTTGGATGTCACTGAAAGATATGTTAAGTGCAGAAACCGATGATCCTGTCTACATATTGTGGCAGCATTCATGGTGAGGGTGAGATGCTACTCAAGGCCAGGGTCATACCAGCCTGTGCCACAAGCTCAGAGAGCCCCTCTATGTCCCCTAACATGTAGTCCAGGGAGGTGCATCAGAGGTCATACACACTGGCACAGACAATGACTGAGTCATACTTCTACATGCCTTGGAGTGACTGCATTGCTTGTGTTATGTGGTGGATCATAGTGCCCGACGGGCAGCTCAGCATGACCGTCACCTTGTTCAGCCTGGGAGCAGGACCACCATATACGTGACAATAGAGGTACCTCATACAACTGTAGCAGGTGTGTTGTCTAGCCGTATGGCCTGAGACTGTTTGGCACACAGGCTTTGTGAGCTATGTGTTGTATGTGCTCTGTTCTGGCATAATGTTTGCTTGTGTGTCTGCTTTGCAGGTGTCAGCTGCTCAGGCAGGATGCTATTCTGAGAGCCCAATAATGTACCTGTGTGTTTCTGTGTTTGGGTTGTGGTCGTGGCAGGTCTATGGGTGACTGGTTCTGTATTCACTGTAGTATCCCACTCCACCTGACAGGGAATGCCAGTGCTGTGTAAACAGAGCTTAGCCCCCAGTTTGGCTACATGGTTGCATCTCTCACATGTGTTGTACATGTATGGGAAGGGGAGAGGGTTGTCTGTGTACATGAGGCAGCTGTAACATTGCCACATGACTCACAGATTCACCAACTGGACCTGAGAGTAGATCGACAGGTGACCTTTGCACATGCTACCATAGCATTGTGACTCCCATACTAAGTAACGACACATAGGGCCAATGGGGAACAAGGTACTCAACATGACTATGTGAGGGTGTAGTGCTCCTGATTTGTTAGTGCTGGCATATATGAATGCTGTCCTGAGCAAATGTGAGGTAAGTCATATGCAATGTGTTACAGGCAAGCTACATGCAAACAGGACAAACAGTGATGTTCTGTCAAGTGACACATGGACATCAGTACAGTAAGCAACACAGATGTCACTAGGGATCCACAGAGGCACTGTATATCTGCACTGCAGGTGGAATCAGTGTTTCAGGAACATAACAGGCAAACATGCATACAAACAAAGCTACAGTCAGCAGGCCTGTATGTAGACTATGCTACAACAAACAAGGTGTACGACTTCCAGTATGTAACAGTGCATATATGCAGGCACTCTAAACCAGTACCCAGACATTCCCAGGTCAGACGGGCTAGGTCCAGCCGCACCCCCCACAAGTGTATAGACCACGTACCTTCATAATGCTGAATAACTGGCCTGATACCCAAGTGCTCATACCTGTAATAATGCACATATCAAATAACAGACACTGAGCCCTCACTTAATAGTTCCAGACTTAGTATGATGTATGCTACCTGTCCTGGCACCACAGTATCCTTGACATGTATGGACACTCTCCCTCCTGTCATAGTTAGTTATGAGTTTTGGTGCTGTTATGCATGGTATGAGGTGTGACCTTGTAGTGCTAGTGTGCACTTGTGAGCCTTGAACCTGTTGTGTAGTACTGCACAGATATCAACATCCTGAAACATCTGCATTGCAGAGTCGTGTGTGGACAGCATGCAACTCGCAGTTGACATGGCCATCATTGAGTATCAATATGCACATTGTTGTATCCCCTGTGCTACCTATGTAGGTGGCCATCCCTTCACAGCCTCACCACCAGTATGCAAAGGTGTGCAGACAGAACACTGTGGTAATTACTATGGGTGTACAAAACAATACAATGACATTCATACTGTAACTGCATCAGACATGCTGGTATATACCCACAATGCTATCATTACACTGTACTGTTGTCAACATCATACTATTACAATACGTCTATGTAGTCACCCTGTGCATCAGCACCATGTTAACCTGTTCCTGCACTGATTTTACAGATTGCAGGAGGTGGCACAGTTTCATCATATGCACAGGGTGTGTACCTGGTATGCCTGAGTCTGCCACTGATAGAACCAGTTGACATGTCTGTGTGTGTGTGTGTGTGTGTGTGTGTGTGTGTGTGTGTGTGTGTGTGTGTGTGTGTGTGTGTGTGTGTGTGTGTTGGTGAGGGACAGCAGTACAAGATGGGGCAAAGTTGATGCTGTGTGTGCATGTATGCGGTAGCCCTAGGTGTTATCACTTTGCATGTGTGTATGAATGCACACAGTCCCACCTCATGGCTGCTATATACAGGTGTTTGTGGACAGCCACAGACTGTACCTGCCAGGTTATACAGATCACTGTCTGTGGCCATGGACACAGTACCTGTGCCTGGCAGGGGTGCTACGGACCATATCAGGTACCAAGCCAGACTGGGTACTGTCATCAGAAGTAGGTGTTTGTTGACTGGAGACAGGTCCCTGTTGGGACTGTCCAGCGCCATGTGCATGTGGTCTCCTGGGGCGGTCCAATGACAGCACAGACCCAGCATTGCTGGGGCTGCTGCTGGCACTATGTGAGCGGCTGTGGCCCTGTTGTCATCCACAACGGCTGCCAGCTGCTGCTGTTGCTGGCATACGGCCACGTCGATGCCTCAACTGTCCACCATTGCCCTGGCTCATGGACATATAGTTGTGGAACAGATCTAATGTGTCCCCCCCAACGTCTGTCAATGACCTCGGTGAAGTTGCAGATGGCAGCTGCAACATCACAGCCCGAAATATAGCTGGGGTTGAAAGACCTCTGTGGGCATGTCTGACAGGGCGTGCATACGGATGCTCCCACGAGAACCCATGGATGTCTGCCTGTGTGGTACCATGTCAGGGCCCTGGCCATGGCTGCAGTGTGGGGATGCATGTGCCACTGGTACCACATTACCCTGGTCAATGCCCACTGTATTCTGTCCATCACCTAGGGACATTGGTGACAAAGGATGTATTGGCAGGATGACTGTGCATATTGATGGGGTCGACAGCTGTGTAGTGTCAGTTGGCTGACCAATGACAGACCCTGGCCCACCTACCTGTGATATTACACAGGTATCATCATTATCACTATCCACAGCAGCTGATTCAGGTTCCCTGCTGCACAGCACCAGAGCAGCACCAGAACCTGTGGGAGTAAGACAGGAAACACAGTTTACAATGTGTACACAATGCCACCACTGATGCACACATGCACACATGCACATGCGCACATGCACACATGGGCACATGCACACATGCACACATGCACACATGCGCACATGTGCACATGCGCACATGCACACATGCACACATGCACACACCTCAGTATATGAGATATCAACCCACAGACACAAACACACCTGCAATCAAACACATAGCACTACTGCTTCAGCCTATTATTACTATTAGTATACAGAGTATTGAAGGTAATGGTATTACACACTCACCAGCATGGATAGGCTGCCTTGCTGTTACACCAGAGCGACCTGCGGAAAAGAGACATTTATCGTCAGTGGGCACAACTGTGCCATTGATACTGTGGGCATGATACAGTTCAGTAGTGCAACAGTTAGCTTCCACAGGTGTACTGCAGATAATGAGGTTATCACTAATGCACAATAATTACCAAGATTACAGCTACAAATCGAGGACACACCCCACAGATGCATAACCTAACAGTGTACTGAATGGTCAACTATACACATGGCATGTTACCTGCACGCTCTGTGTCCTGCTGCTGTGTGGCTCCAGCCTCCATCATTACACATGTATGCTGTTGTTGTTGCTGCTGTGCTGGAGCCACAACACTCAGGAGTAGTCCCTCCAGTCTGGTGAGGGGGGGTGTCTAGCCACCCCACCACCTGTGGCAAGCTGCTGCCTGTGGATATCCGACGCACGCTGATGGACATTTCTAATTAAATCACTGCAGTGATGGCGTACCTGCTCATATGTCTGGTTATGTGTGCCTATGTCATTTACCCGATGGACCAGGTCTTGCCACAGTGCAGCCCTCTCCTGCTGGTTCTGGCTGGTACAGGAAAACAGTACAGCGAAATCCCGCACCAGGCTCTGGTGTATCTCCTCCTCCTCTGCAGCAGAGTAGACTGGGTTCTGCTGGTGAACCATGGCCCTGAAAAGGAGAAGGGAAATATGTCAGCAATATCTGTCAGCAGACTATAGCACACATAATACACATAATACTTGACTGCAGTGATATAACTTAGGCACCATATATAGCATCTGTCTGTCTATTGGGGGATACACATGTACATGACCAGATATCAGTGCTCATCCGACAACTGTGCAACAGTACCTGGCACACTCCATACAACAGACTAGTATAATGCAACAGTCAACACACTGTTTCAGGTACAATACACAACCTCACACTGGGGGTTTGTATCAAGGTACTGTATGGGGAACATTATCAGCCCATGCACTGCACACAATGCACGTTACATATTTCACTGGTAATGCACACTACTCTTACTTGCCATAACCCTACCTACACCACAGTGATATACAGGGTAACACAGCACAACATATGGCAATGTAGTATGTGCTGATCGCAATACCTCACACACCTGTCTATGGCCTCACACCAAGGACACACACTACCATGACAGACAGACAGTCATGGTGAGAAATCACAACAGTACACAACATGCACCCAGTCACTAGCACACTCAATCCACCTCACATATTCAGTTTGCAATGTGCTCATGGGTGTGCATTGTGTCCTAGGTAGGTAGTGTGCTTTTGGCCCTGGGCTTACAGCAGCATACTGTTATGCTACCCTTCCCCTTGTGACACATGTGTTATGATCGTACCTGCTCCTTACAAACAGTTAAACAGGGTGACTCATATGGCATATTACCTATCAGCATAACATTCAGCAGGGGTATGCCTGACATCTACTCATGGGGACCCTTGCTTCTTAATTCTGTGTGGTCTACTACAGGGTATGTCATATCTGTGGGTAGGGTCCCGTACCTCCACCATGTGCTCTATACTGCAGTGACAAGGATGATAGACATAGGTAATTTGTGTTGTGGATGTTGGACGTGTTACCATGGTTGGTAGACAACTGTCATGGGTGTGACCGAACTATGTATATCCAGCATTGGTAACCTCTATGCAGGTAGTCTGTGTGTGCTCTGTGGTGTTTGAGTGCATTGACACAGTTACTTGCATATGTCTGTGTCCTTCACCATATCTGTAGCTGTCATGGGAGGTACATACCGTGTAGGACATTGTGGGGTGTGGAGGGGTACAGTGATCTACATGTCCATAGCTGACACACCATGTCCGCTGACACATTTCATGTACAGGTATTACAGGACTAGTGTGCCACTGTGTATATCGATTAGGAGCCTATTGTACACTTGTTGACCCTGTTCCCCCCTGACACATGCAGTGGTGGGCAGGCATGTACATATGTGGTGGTTACTGGTGTCAGTGTTTTTGAATGGGGTATGGTACTCCAGTATCCACACTGGTGTTCACTCCATGCCTGTGTCACCAGGCACCTGTTGCAAGACATCTGCGCACATGTGCCTCACACAGTCTATATATGTATATATATATATATATATATATATATATATATATATATATATATATATATATATATACTGATTGATATATTTATATCTGTATATGGATACATATCTGTTTGTATATATGTATATATAATATGTATATATAGATGTAGATATATACATATAGATGTGGGGAGAGAGGGGGAGAAAGTGAGAGAGAGAGACACAGGGTGAGTGTGAGGGGGTGGGACAGAGAGTGAGAGATAGTCATATACAGACATATCTGTTGTCAGTCAGATCTATCTGTATGTGTATACGTCTCTACAGATATCTATATATGTATGTGTGTATTACATATATCTGTACGTACATATTCTACCAATCTCGATGTCTGTGCAGTAAGTGAGAACCTGGTTCAAGGCTCCTGAGACCACACCAGCGGTACCAGGCTATACCCCGTATCATGCGTTTTGGCCCCAGGACTCGGGACAAAACAAAAAGGGAGGGGGTGTGTCCATATTCATGGAGGACACACACACCTCCAGGTTAGTGGCAACACATGAAGCATTACAGACCATCCAGGTGCAGATAACCGTAGGCAAACCTGCTATACAACTGGTAGCATGTTACAGACCACCCTCCCAATCTCAGGGACCACAGTCAACCTTCCTGTAGACATTGGAGGATATGAATGTCCCACCACACACCATCATATTGGGATACTGCAACTAGCCTAACATACACTGGGTGCATTATTCTACCCCAAACACCCTAGCCCAAAGGTTCCCGGAATTCACTATGTCAAATGCAATGGAACAGCTAGTCACCTCTCCCACAACAGGAGAAAATATACTAGACCTGATCATCACAAGCATGAGGACAATGTGCTACACACTGGAAGTATACCCCTCACTAGTCACATCTGACCACAGACTAATCCCCCTGGATATACATATCACACCACCCCCACAACACAAAAGACTACAGTGGGAAACCTCTCACATGCCAACTTTACATGTCTTATAACTAAGTTGGTATCCTTAACGCCCACTGGGCCAGTGTAATCCACTTCCCACAATGCAGACACCTTCACATATGCTTCTACAGACATCTCCAAGAATGCATGGATCATGCAATCACAAATGAAACCATGACCCTCTCCACCAAGGGCAGGCGTCCTGTCTGGTGGACCCCAGCATTGAACAAATTGTATAACAACAAAAGGTAGCTACTGCACGGCAGAGCATACTTCCATAGAGCTACGGCATATCTGATCAGCAGTAGTAGAAAGATACGTTTGGTCGTACAAACATGCAAGGCCAACAATGAGAGGGACATCACTATGGTCACTACAGATAACCACAAGGCCTTCCTCTGCTATGTTACACACCTGGGTGGGAACCCTCAGTTGTGTTCACAGTTAGTTCACAGTGACATACGCTACCCTGAACACACAGATAATGCCAACAGTCTGGCAGACAGGTTCAGTGCAGGTTTCTCCCCTCCCTCACCCACACATGTGGAATTACTTATCCCAGCTGACTGTAACCTCCCTGTCATCTCAGATGTCCAGCTGGGAACCACCCTCAGCGGAGCTGTAAACACAGCATCAATGGGACCCAACGGTATTGCAGGTTGCATGCTACGTGAACTGCAAGAAGAGCTACACATGCACATTACATGCTATTCAGCCGTAGCCTTACTACAGCATATGTACCTGGACACTGGCATACAGCAACAATAGTCCCACTCCACACAGGAGACACCTCTACAGACCCTGGTAACTACCGCCCCATAAGCTTAACCAGCCTGGTCTGCAACACTATGGAAAGGATCATTATGGTACCCATACACAGAGACACTGGGGATTTAGACACTTGATCCCACCGGGTTTGGCTTTGTAGAGGGCAGATCCTGCCTTATGAACCTGGTTGACCTTTTCAAATCAGTCACTAGAGCCATTGCTGAGGGCACAGCGGTCCATACAGCCTACCTGGACTTGCCTATGGCATTCGACACAATACCGCACTCTGCCATCATAGACATGATCAACAGCTGAAATGTAAATCCATATGTCACATGATGGGTTGCAAACCAGCTAATGGATAGAAACCCTATAGTCAACCTCACTGATGCCATGTCGGACTCAGAGCCCGTTACATGTGGTGCCCCACAGGGCTCTGTCCTGGGACTGCTCATGTTCGGCATATCATTCTCAGATGTGGAAGCAGACATGGGAGGGTAGTGGCTGACAATGTTCAAAGATGACTGCATACTAGGCGCATTAGGCGATACACCTGCTGACACATACATCCTACTGACAGGCCTCACGGACACCAACAACTGGTGCCGGAGTCATGGCCTGACACTGCATGCCACGTAATGTATACTCATACCCTTTTGGACGGACAAGGTACCGACATATTATCACATAGACAATAACTCACTGAGTACAGACAAAGTAATGGGAGACCTGGTGACACTGTGCAATGCTGACCTCTCATTTGACACCCACGTTGCCAAAGTGGTTGGATGGACTTCCTACCTTGCCCACCTTATCATGAAGGGATTCACATCCACATCAAAAGGGGTCATTGTACCCCTATACTCCTCCCTTATCAGGCCCATGTGTACTATGCCCCATTTGGTATGTACCTCACCTGGCACTTGCAACAGCTAGGGGGACCCCATGAGTACATCACCAGGAGGATCAAGGGTCTGCAACAACTGTCATATGCTGCCAGACTAACGTAACTCATGCTCTATTCCATAGCATACTGCCTACGTAGGGGTGATCTGTGCCTGATGTAGTAGGCCATGTCCAATCTGGTAGTGATGGACATGTTCCACCTCATACAATCCAAATCCATCATAAGTACGACAGCTACGGATTTAAACCTCAGCACACATATGAATAGGATATACTGTAGGGACAGATCCATCACTAAGAGGCTTCCAATACTGTGGAACAGGATCCCAGTTCATGTTAGGCAGAGACCCTCACTGACACTCTTCATGTGCATTCTTGACAAGTGGATGGGAGATCATAGGTTTACAGCAGGTGTCTTCTCTGTGTCACTACTAGACAGAGGCACAGTAAACTAATGCTATTATGTAGGGGGGGGTCTTCACTGTGTCACTACTATACAGAGGCGCAAGTTTCTAAATCTATTCTATACACTGTCTGCAGATAGCCTAGTACTAAACTATGCCACTGTGAAACTATATACGTCTATGTATTTCTACATCCCTCTCTATCTATGTATACACATGTGCATATTATATATATATATATATATATATATATATATATATATATATATATATATATATATACATACATATCTCGATATACATACGTATACACATGTTATATATATATATATATATATATATATATATATATATATATATATATATATACTCCTTTTTAGTTCCACATATGTTTACACACAGTAACGTACTGCTGAACACCCATTTCTGTACAACCTACTTGTACATTGCACTACAACCTACATTGCTATGTGCACATAGCTACCGTCACATACATATGTATGTGGAGCCTTCAGTGACAGTTTCAGTATGTCCCCGTCCCTATGCACATCTTCATATACATAGATACAGACCAATAACACATCTGTAGGGTTCACAGTATGTAGAGTATTATAGCAGTACTTTACATTACCTGTGTTTGTTGCAGCTGTTTGTGTAGGCTTGCAGTTGCTTGGCCTGCTGTCAGCCTCTTTGCTTTGTTGTTTCAGGTTTTTTTTTTCTTTCTGTCTTTTTTTTTTGTTTTTTTTTTCGTTTTCTCTCTCTATCTCCCTATCTCTCTCTACCTCCAGCGGGTGCAATGACAGTATTGCATGTGTGGACTGGGAGTACAGGATGCTTTTGTAGGTATCTGCACATGTCCATGTGATGGCCTCTGCACCAATTGTTAGCCAGCATTTACTAATTGCATGCAGCCTGTTGTGTAGTGATTGCAGTTCTCACTGTGATTACAGGACTGTGCTATAAAAAGGTCTGTTAGGTAGGCGTAGCCCTTTCAGATTATCAGGGTGGGGACCATGCTGGTTTGCTGTGGATACTGTTCTGTGAGTGTAAGGGTTGGTATGTCTTTCATATTTCAGGCTGTGTTGTAGACACTGCAATGCATGTTGTTCTGTAAGCTGAGTATTCCTTCCTCCAGTGTCCTGTTCTCCGTGTGTATGTAAACTGACACCTACGACTAGTAATACTGTGTATATGGGTGTGTGTGCTTTCCTGTGGGGAATGTAGTGTAACTGGTATATAGCAGTGGCTCTTGCAATCTGTTGCTATGGCTTCAATATTTGGCCTTTACATTCACTCCTTGTACGCCTGCTAGGTGTCTTTCCTGTAATGTGTTGCTATGGCTTTCCTATTTTCCATTTACATTCACAGCTTGTAATGCTTGCTAAATCTGTTTGGCCAGCAATTCCCTATGTGTTTGTTGTGGTAGGGTGTTACTGCATGCAGTATGGTCTGGCCATGGTGGGGGCCTTGACAGTTACAGGGGTATTTGATCATGCTGCTGAGCAGGCCTCTGATACTCTCTGGTACATCTTTTATCAGCCTCATGGAATGGTACATAGCAGTGGGTTACTCCAGCGACATATTCTGATACTCTGCAGTTGTGACTGTGGGTTATTTCAAGCATATGTATTAGTACACCATTTGTGCCGTGCAGGTGGTGCATACCTTCAGTCAATCATAGTTACCATTGGATGTGTAGTTACACCTTTCTGCCTACTGTTAGTACATTTGACAGGGTGTCAGTGGGGCACAGTTGACATTTGTTTTCACATCAGGGACATCCCTGTAACTCAGTCACAGTTGCTATGTTTGAACTCTTAACTATTCAACTATGGCAGTGTTTATCCTGCTCTGAGTATGTGTGTGGCTTGCCAGATGCTACTGTGACATTATTACCTAGTAGCTACCAACTAGCATGACTGTTTCTCAGCACACAGTACTATTTTACAAATCCACTAGATTTGACAGTAAATATACATGACATGCTTTGTGTACTAGACTTGCTATATTCCCTTTACATTAATTCCTACTATTTTATGATATATTTCTTTCAGCACATTGTTTTTGTATAACACTCATGGCTTAGTGGTAAGTCATGCAGACTAGTGTTTCCAAGGTCCTGGGTTTGAGACTGAGGGAGGTATTTTATTTTGCTGCTGAGAAAACTACAGGCCTTGTCATTCAGAGTGACTAAGGCACTTTTAAGCAGTTGTAAGTGGCTTAGCGCTGGTTTGCGTGGAGCTCACGCATGCGCACTGCCGCTTAGCTTCGTGCACACCCGCTTACTACTGCTTAAAAGTGCTTACTCTTGTGCACACCCGTGCTATTTTCTTTGAAAGAAAAGAAAATGGGGAGATAGGAAAGTGGTGAAAAAGGGGTCACAAAGAGGGTAGAACAGTAGGAAAACAAGCTCGGGTTTTGCAGGAGGGATGTAGGAAAGGCCCATAGCTACCCATTTCTTTGTCAGCAACAGCTGTGCATATGTTTGTAATTTGGTGTGAAATTTGAAACCTTCCAACCCTGAGAGAGGTGTGAGGACAACAATAATATTTGTTGTATAGCCAGTTGTAATTGCCAGTTTACATGTCCAGCAGACATGTGTGCAAATTGGGCAGCTATGTATGGGGCATAATTTTTTTGTGGGTACAGAGTGCCCTTTTTTTTTTTTTTATTTTTTTTAGGTGAGAGTGGTATGTCAGGTACAGGAAGTCGGTATAGCTGGGGAGGTAGGTAGGGGAGGTTAACAGACAAGACAAACAAGATGCATACAGGGGTGGTGTATGACACATGTGGGGGGGTTACACAATTGACGGGGATGGATGTTTGGATATCTCGAGCCCATGAGCCCACAGATGGCAACAGTGGAACTGAGATCCCCACCCATGGGCAGTTGCCACTGTGCCTTCACTGCCCAGGACGGGGCTGTGCTGGGGGCTGTGTAGGCCAGGCAGCAGGCACACCCGTGAGTTGTGCCACCCGTGCCTCAAGTTGGCATAGGGGCCCAAGCACAGCTTGCCGGATCTCCCTATGCACCATAGTCAGGACACTACGGAGGGTGAGTGGATGTTCTCCTCTGTCCACGATTGCTGAGGGGGGACAAGCCCCATCCCCTGCAGCGCTTCCACCTGCAGGTGGCACAGGGCCACCAGAGGAGGGTCCGGCCTGGGCACTACTGCCAGGTGCACTCGCCAGCTGAGGTGGGAGAGGTGGGTCCTCTGGAACCTGCCTTCCCTGTCGTCCTATGTTTTGCATTATGTTATGACAGTTTGGGTTAGTAACGTACAATACCATTCACAATTAGTTGTAGCAGCATGCATTAGTATTCCCATTAACCAAACACCCATAAATTCAAGCCATTGAACAGCAAGCATAACACATGCATAATTTGAACAGCAATACACAATCCAACAACATGCAGGGTTGATTGATGGCAACAGGCCATCAGGTTTGGATGTATGAACAGGGCACATGCATCAACGTACATGCAAATATGTATGAACCAACAGGACAAATGTGCAGGGGTGTTAATTGTGAATGCACATACCCATTTCATGTGGAATGGATTATTTGTGGTTATAGGGTAGGGTGAAGAAATATTTAATTAACAACTTCAAATACCTATACATATGTGTAGATTTCTACTAGCTGCAGATATATACACACTACAGGTCTGTCTACAGTTTCCTATGTGATAACTACTTCAGGTTGGTGATAGGAATGTTACTGCTACATCAATATACATTTCATATTTATTCATACACATTCATATCTGGCTCTGTTCAGCTACATCATCCTGCTACATTTGCTTTATATGGCTATAGACAACTGTGGATGTTTGGTATTTCAGACAACCATACTATCTGCATATTGCAGACTGAGAGCAACATATCCAGATTTTGGGACACACATTCCAGCTTCAGTACTTTTTCAACACATGTTGCTGTTTGGTTCTGCCTGTCACATTCATTTCATTCTGTACTGACTGCAGTATACTTTATTCAGGAGTTATTACTACTTTATTGGTGGATTCATACCTCTTTCTCACACTCTCTCACTTGTTTTATTTTTACAATTCAGGATGGTACTTAATTCTAGGCTTTATTGACATGTTTTACCTTTAGTTATAACAATCCTTTCCAACAGTCTCACTTATGTCATGTTTCAGAATTTCAACAGGGATATATTTCACACATGTGTTTTACTCAGCTTCTGCAGCTGTACTTTTCAGCCTGCTGCAGGTTATGTACTATTATATCACAGGTGGGACATCTTTATTTCAGACTTGTTTCATTTTTATGTTTGGATTACAGGCTGCATCACACTTTTGTAATCAAGCAATACTTGCAAACTCTCTTACACTCTTACTTGCACATTTTATTAATTAGTGACTACACTGTACTCTTTTGCTAACTGTCATACTTATATATTTATTTACAGTTACAGGGAGAGAATTACTGACCTGCCTGGTGGTGCAACCACACCAGCCTATCGCCATAGGCTCGACGGTTCGCAGAATGGACACCTGCAGCTGTAATATAAATGAAGTAATACTGGAATACACATCTCCATAATATCAGCTAGGTTAATTTCTTACATAAATAATTACATGTAACTTACTCAGTAGTGGGGCGTTGGGCATTTGCCGGGCCTCCTGGATCCAACGGTTCAGTTGGTCCTGTTTCCATTTCTTCAGGTCCGCATGGTGGTGATGGACCTGTTCACCAGTCCTTGGTATTCCTGTGGCACTGGTGAGATCATGTGCCAACCGGTCCCACGCCTCAGCCCTATATGCTCCTCACAGGACCTGGCCCTGCATGAGTTGGGCCTCATGATCATGGATGAGGAGCCAAACCATATATTTGGACTCCTCAATGCCCCACCTCTGTGCTCGGAATCAACTACCCTCTCCTACACCTGACATCCTGGCTGCAAGTCGGTTCCACAATCGGTTATGCTGTGTATTCCTGCCTATGGGGCTTATATATGCCATTATTCCCGCACTTATCTGTGATTGGCCATTTTGGAATTGTATCAGCTTCACAAAACCTGCTTTGTCATGCTCCTCTTTCTATTCATTCCTATATATATGCTATTACTGCATTTCTAAGTGCAACTGTCATGGCTTAGTGGTTCAGTACTTTGACTATGGTGCATGGTATCCTGGGTTTGAACCTGGCCATTGCTTTTTATATTTTATGACTGTCTACACAGGCTAGGAGGTGTGTCTGTGTAAAGGCAGTTTTGATACAGCTTGCTCAACGTTGCCCGCCGGTTAGCTTGTTGGCGCGGTGCGCAGCTCCGCACAAATGGGTTACGCTGGCTTACGCGTCGTTTGGCTGTCAGCACGCATATTATGCTCAGCTCAGCTACGGGCACACAGTTTCAGAGTGTTAGAATGCTGCTCAACCCTGGGCACACATTTTACACCTGTTAAAACACTGCTCACCCACGGGCACTCATTTTACACCTGTTGAAACACTGCTAACCTACGGGCATTCATTTTACACCTGTTGAAACACTGCTCACCTATGGGCACTCAGTTTACACCTGTTAAAACACTGTTCACCTACAAGCAGATATCCTCAACTTGTTAGACTGTAGCTCGGCTATAGGCACATCTGACATTTTTTTTTTTTATCTCACATTTCTTCAAAATACATGGCCCATTTCATTACATTTTACATAAAATATAATTTTATACATGTACATATATGTCAGGGACTTTTTTCGTGCTTATTTCACTAAAAATAAAAATTGATGTTGTGGGGGCTCGAATCATGACTGCCTCCTCTTGAGCCGGCGTCCCTACCGCTACACTATTGCTTCTTGGCTTTCTTTGCATATTTAGTTCTTATATGCTTTTCCACTGACTGCTAACTGTGGCTAAGCACCGGGCATGCCCATGCAAACGAGCACACTCACGGGCAAACATCTTTACAACTTATAAAAAAAAAATATTAGATGTTCATTTCTACATTTTATGTTCATAGTCTGTGGGGGCATGTGTTGTGTTGTGTTTATTCACATTTACACGGACTCTGGCATGGGGGTTTACTTTCGGGACTTTTACTCTTCTGGGGGCGTGTCCTTTTGCAGGGCTCGCCCTACGGACACGCCCCCTACTGTCTTAAACGGACCGTGTTAGCCTTAGGTGTGATTCAGCATGCCCTCATGCATATGCATGACATGCTGACGTCACGCCGTTTAACTGCAGCCTCCGTGTAAGCCTTGTAACTCTTACACGGAGGCTTTGTGAATCCTGCCCAGTGTTTGATAGATTATCATTAATATTAATTAGATGGTAGGAAATGACATCACTGTTTTGTGTTATATAATGTAAGTAGAACTTGTATAATTAGGTTCTAGAAGCCCAAACAGAAAGTGGGTGAAAGCGCTTAGTAGTTGGTGTTTTTTGTGCTCATTAAAGTGCTACGTTCTATGCCACTAGTGTGGTCCATTTTTTTTCTTTTCTTTTCTTTTCTTATTACCTGTTATATGTATGTGCTATATTAACTCACCCATCTGCTATTTCCTGTCTATGCTTGTTGCTGCCATGTGTACGCAGTGTGGCATAGCAGTACATTACTAGGTGTCTTGTCTTTTTTAGCTATACCTTTTTTACAGGTTGAAATATTCACTGAAATCTTACTATTGAATTGCTCTTCTAATCATTTTCTTCCCCAGTATAGTAACTGCAGTTTTTATCAAATGGCAACAGGCTTTATAGGGTGGGAAATATGATAATGAGGTAACTTAGTGTGATTCCCTCTGAGTCACTGTCAAAGCACATTGTGCTGTCACACAAAGCCAGTGCTAGCACACTCATCCTTGCTCATTATTATGTAGGAGGAACATGTACATTGAGCCGGTGAAGCCTATAGCAGGACATCTCTGCATGAGTGATACTTATACAGTAAAGAGCTGCTGCCTGGTGATACATATTGCATGAAGTCCAAGCATGTGGTCATGCCTACAGGCCAATCAATTTGCTCCTGGTGAAGATCAATGCAGTAGACATGGCCTCTTCATATGTTTGGTTCAACAGGTCACCTGACTGCTGCAGTAAGGAAACAAAGATAGTCTTTATCTGTTGTAGAGGTTCCATCAAGGCTGCAGTTAAACGGTGTGATGTCAGCATGTCATGCATACTTTGCTTCTATTGACACAATTTTCTAGGGCCAGCCAGTCATGGGACTTAATTAGCTACATCAGTGGGTACTTCATGGTCTCATTGCAGGGCTCTAACTGCAAGCACATCTCAGATGTAATCATCCCCACTGTGGGGACCGATCTGTGTCACTGTTAGAGAAGGACCCTCTGCCATCCCTAGAGAAGTGGCCATGAAGGCAACCCCTTTGTCCTTAGTGTCACCTTCATGTGGGGGGGGGGCTTCAACCCCCTGTTGGAAGGCTGGCGTAGTGATGACTACTGATCCAGTATCAGGTATGTCATCTGGCAAACCCAATTGAGTGCCACCATTCTTGAAGGCAGATAATTAAATCAAATCAATGCACACGTATCTTACAAATAGATTTGTTATTGCACTGTACAGCCATTATCTTTGAATCTATACCTCACTTCTGGGATATCTTCTCAGCCTTCAATAAATAGGCATCCCTGCTAAATTCTTACTCCTTGGCTTCTGTAAAACAATGTAGGAAGAATTTAGTAATAGTGAACTTGTGAAAAGAAGGCAAGCAAACAGACAATAGCAAAAAAAAACAAGTTAGATACACAGGTCTTGCTATAAAATGTTGGCACCCTCTTCCTAACTGTCTGCTTCCCACTAGTAAAAGAAACAGAGATAGCATCTCCATATGTCATTAAGGTGATATGTGTGCTCATTGTCAGAATGGCGGCTAATGCCAATGGCCTCACTTAATATCATCTTAAGCTGATGACTGGCATCCACTTTTTATAATGAGTCATCCTATTTATTGAAGGCTGAGAAGATATCCCAGAAGTGTGTCAATAGAAGCAAAGTCTGTTCATGATGTCAGCTACAGAGGTGACTGATATCAAAGTGAGCAGTTTTCTACGCTGATCAGGCAAGTGCCCTCTACCTCACACTCTCCCCATCACAGCATTCCTTTCCATAATGTGTAATGACCCATGCACCTCTATATATCTGAATCCCTTCAATTTTTATCTCCACTTTTTCCCATACTGTCTCTGTCTATGTATGCATTACATGTTTATTGCTCTGTCACTGCTCCCTTTCCTACTCTCTCTATTCTTCCCATGCAAGGTTCTCCATGCTTTCCATATGTACCCTTCATTTAAAAAATATATTAAAAAAAAAAAATATATATATATATATATATATGTATATATATATATATATATATATATATATATATATATATATATATATATATATATATATATATATATATATATATATATATATATATATATATATATATATATATATATATATATATATATATATATATATATACATACATGGGTCTACTGCTTTTGGTCAAATTACATTTGGTCGAAAATTATTTCAGACAGCCCACTTCACCGAAAGCTCATTTGATTGAAAGCTCATTTGGTCAAATTCCATTTGGTTGAAAATGGAATATTGCCCCTGCCCCACTGCAGTGTGACCCTGGAGTGAGAATATAAAGTTAGGGGATGTGTGGGGGGCATAGCCCCCCCACATTTTGCAACTAGTTTTTACTGACATTATATGTTTCAATGTATTTTTAATGGATACACAAGTATATAATAGTGAACACATTGCAATTATGTGGGGGGCTATGCCCCCCACCCCCCCCCAACTTTATATTCATTCTCACTCCAGGGTCGCACTGCAGTGGGGCAGGGGCTATATTCCATTTTCGACCAAATGGAATTTGAACAAATGGGTTTTCAATTAAATGCATTTCCGGTGAAGTGAACTGCTTGAAATCATTTTCGATCAAATGTAATTTGACCAAAAGCAGTAGACGCATATATATATATATATATATATATATATATATATATATATATATATATATATATATATATATATCTATTGTCAGTACTTGTCTCACAAAAAAAAATATGCATTTTCTCTCCAGATTATTTTTCATACAGTCACCTTTGTGTATGTTTTTCTGCGTGATATTTCACATTTTTTACCATTGCTATGTCCATCTTTCCTCCCCCATTTATATAATGAAGTGAATTAGCACTTTGTTCTGCTGGACATCTGTGGCCTGCTCACTGTACCCCAGTTGCCATTGTAAGACACTATACTGTTTATGTGAATGATAATAACCTCAGACATGCCATGTTACTGTTTGTGCCTTGTTGGTCACATCACTGCTTGTAGCACATCCACATCTCTACTGTTCTGTAACATGGCTTTTACTGGTAATGTAGCCACTCTAAATTACTCTACATTTTTCTCATTGGAAGGCAATCACTGAGCTGCTCCTACTCCATACTTTAAGGAGCACTGTGTCATGTCATGCTATAGCATCTTTGAGACTTAAGGCTGAATTCATTAATGCCTACACTGAGTGTACACTAAGTGCGCACCATTCTCTATGAATAGACAACACAAGCATAGCTCCAACCTTCTTCCTCCTAATTTTAGTTTTCATAGCATTTTTCTTGCAACCTTAAATATTGAGGGAGATTCATAAAGACTGTCACAATGTGCAGAGTACGTCTGCACTAATCTTTTTGAGTGAATAGACAGCATAAATACGGGGTAGGGATGTTCTTGAGCTCAGATTGCATATTTAGTGCAGGCATTCTTGAATCTGGCCCACAGTTTTTTTGCTGCAGTGTGCTGAATTTTTCAGAATACTGCACATTATCATAAACCCATTGTGTCTAAGCTTTGCTAAAAGTATGTCATGATTAACACTTTCAAATGCTTTATTTGGATCTTGAAAGATAGCACCCGTGAAAACACCTTGTTCAATGTTTGAGATAATTTGTTCTGCCAGGGTGTAGGTAACAGCAATTGAACCATATTTGGGTGTACAGCCACAGTCCTTGCCAGGAATTATATACATTTAGTGGTACTCTAAAATTTGAGATATTTTTTTTCTAGAATCTTAGCTAGAGGCAGATGCTAGGTATGATTCATAAGTCATTAGGTATGTATGGGGTTATTAAATGTAGGAAGTTTAATGATGAAACAGAGTTTAAAGCTGTGAGGAATAAAGCTGAGTATTAATGTATTGTTAAATATGAATGTCAAAAGGTTTATCCTATCCTATCCTATCCTGTCCTGTCCTGTCCTATCCTAGCCTATCCTATCCTATCCTATCCTATCCTATCCTATCCTACCCTTTCCTATCCTATCCTATCCTGTCCTGTCCTACGCTATCCTATCCTATCATATCCTATCCTATCCCTGCCTATCCAAGCCTATCCTAGCCTATCCTATCCTGGAGAGAACAATGTGGAACTTGAATATATATGGGTACTCTGTGCTATCTAGATAATAATTTTATAGTTTTGGTGGAATTAATTTGAAATTAAAATGGATGCTTTTCAATAAGACTGTATACATGCGATCATGTAGTTGTGTAGTTGGGGTAGGGTGGCCTGGTAGTCTTGTCTGGGAATGTTTGAAATGTAGGTGAAGAGACAACATGTTTTGTTGCATTTGGTTGTGGATGTCAGTGTTAAGTAAAGAGGAAAAGTCTTTTTTACGGAAGATTTTACAACAAGCATCTAATATGCTCTAGTAATTTCCAGAAGTAGTTCTGCTGACCACATGAAGGAAAGTTGGATAAACACTGTGTAGGTAACACTGTCTCATCTTGTAAAAATGTCTTGTAAAACTTATAAAAATGTCTTAGGAGTCAGAAATTGACTTGGAAAAAATAATGCCCATCTTTAAGCCAGGATTTTGTAATGGTTGACACTTTCTATTCATTTCAGATACTGGAAATATTTAAGTGTGCTGCAGTACCAAGGTGTTCCATTGTGGGGAAAAAAATGATTTAAAGATGTGTTGTTTATTTTTTTTCTCTTATGTCATACTTGCAACCCTTTTATATAGCAATATGCATGTCTTCTGTAACATAAACATCTGTGTAATGATGTGACATTTTTTTTCTGTTTGATTGTAAAAGTAGAAGAAAGAGTATATAAAGCTTGTATTTATAAATGCAATGCATAACTTTATGCAGTTTCTCAGGAAGGACTATAATTAAGTCCCACAAGGGGGATACAGGAAAACCAAACACCATAAAATAAAATTAACATGTTATTCTAAGAAACAGCTGGCTACAACTGTGAAAGTCATTAATATGAAAGCAGTTAATAGATATATACAGGCAGATAATTGCCTCTCCATGTTAGAAAAAAATGATGCAAGCTGTTGTAATGTAATTACACCTGTCCTTCAGTGGGAAAGAAAATTATATAAAATTATATAATATGGTGGCCTTGCCTCCTGTGAAACAAGTAGGATGAGCTACAATGTATTTATTTAAAATTAGAAACAGGGAACTGGCTTGTCTAGTATTAGTCTTGCTTTGCTCTTTTATGAATATTCGGTTTTGAATTCTGCCTTTTACTAACTAGGGCCAGAACTTCTTCAGTAAGGACAGTAAGGATAGTTATCTATGAGGAAATGATTTTTACACACATGTGCACACACACACAAACACACACACACACACACACACACACACACACACACACACACACACACACACACACACACACACACACACACACACACACATGCATATTTATTCTAGCACCCCTGAATGGAATGAATGGAGCTGTGGACAGCAGCACAGACACTGCATGATTCCCTGTAGGGGGGGAGTGTTGTACAGACAAATGGCTTTGGGCATCTACTGTGGTGCACAGTATCCTCTAGATAGGAAAACACCAAGCACAGACTGCACGCCGAGGCAGGACCAGACACTCGGTGTAAAATATGGCTCTAGGTGATTCAGTCATGTTGGTTAATATTAGAATGCATTCAGACAGCAGAAGTAGGACCTGCTAGATAAAGAAGGACAACATGAATTGGTGTTGATAATGGGTGACTGGAATGCACATATCAGGACAGACAGAAGAGGATATGAGGACTGCCTGGGTCTACATAGATGGAGCAACAAGAATAAAGAAGGAGAGGCAATTCTGGACTTCTGCCTTGCAAATGTTTTGATAGTAACCATTACATGGTTCAGAAAAAGAGACAGTCACAAGATCACATACAAGAGTAGCAATTCAGGTAGACTTCCTCCTAGTAAGGAAAGGGCACAACATAGAATCAATGATTGCAAAGTCAACCCAGTGAAACAGATGGCCCACAGCATAAACCACCAGTTGCCATAATCAGCTGCAAGCAGTGGTCAGAAAATGCTCTATAGTAACAGAGACCAGGCAGAAGACCTGAAAGTTGACTGGAGAGAAAGTATAATAATTCAAGGAATTACTCAGCAACAACCTGCTCACCAGTCCATGGGACATCGAAGGCAGGTGGAAGGAATATTTCCAGCAGCTTCTGAATGAAGAATATCCCACTGAAGCTGTACTACTCCAGAAACCATCTATGATGATAGAAGAAGAGGAGGCCACCATAGAAGAAGTAAGAATAATACTAAGGAAAATGAAGGCGGGGAAAACAGCAGACTCAGATGAGGTCACAGCAGATATGATAACAATGCTGGGTGAGATGGGGAGAAATGGCTCCTGAGGGTACTCATAGCAATGTGGAGAGAAAGACGTTTACCGGATGACTAGAGAATAAGCATATCATGCCAGTGTACAAGAAAAAAGTGGACATCCACAACTGTGGGCAGTACAGAGGCATCAAACTCATGTCACAATGCATGAAAGCTCTGGAGAGGGGAATTGATAAATGGATACACAGAGTAGTAGAAAGTAAGATGGGAGACAAGCAGTTTGGATTCAGATCAAGATGCAGCACAACTGACCTTTTGCTTGTAGTGAAACAGATAATTGATAAGAAGCTAGAGATGAGTCCACCTCAGCATTCCTAGACATGGAGAAAGCATATGACAAGGCCCCAAGAAAGCAAATTTAGGCAGTATTGTGGTGGTTCAAAGTCCCAGAAACATTGTTAGAATTAGCGCAGGCTATGTACAAAGACCCGATGACTCAAGTATGAATAATGTTCGATCTCACAGAGGGGTTCCCAGTGGGAATAGATGTGCACCAGGATTCAGCTCTCAGCCCACTGCTGTTTATACTGGTGATGGACTATGATAGCAAACATGCTGGAGGGAACAGATAAACTAAATGTATATAAACATGTATGCTGACAATGTGGCATTACAGGCAGCCTCTGAGCAAGAACTTCACCAGAGTATGCAAGAATGGAATGCAAAACTGTAGGCATACGGGATGAATATGAGTACAGATAAGACAGTGGTAACGGCAGCAAATTGGTGAAATCAGAAGAAGCTGAGAACTGAGATTGGGAAGATAGTAGAGCAGGTTAATAGCTTCAAGTATCTGGGAGGGGTGGCTGAGGAGAAGGGAAGTCTGAATGTAGAGATCAAAGCTAGAATCACAGGGGCTGCAGCCAACTGGCCTAGCATCTCAGGTGTAGTGTATATCAGAAGAATGCCAAAGAAGCTGAAAAGTAAGGTGCACAAATGAAGGCCAAAAAGTTGCAGATCAGGCAAGGGTCGAACATTCCCACAGAGAAACATAATTCCCAGCTCCGACCACCACGGCGAAACACTATACATAGATTTATTGATGTAAAAATAAAAAGGTTAGCGGTCTCATGGCAACAAAATATGGCTTCTTCAGACCATTACAGAACCTAATAAACCATCTTCTTATGTAGAAATTCAAAAAGCAAATTAATCAATCCATGTTACTAGACATTAACTAAACATCCAATCAGATGCGATCAAAACACAGCATCTTTTACATATTATATTGGTTTTAGAATCAGATCAACAGCCAATAAAAATATAAGAATTCATTCATACACCAATAGAATTCAGTGTTGCCCTAAATATCTAGTAACACTATGTGTCTAAGGCAGAAACTAGCAACCTATATTTAATAATATATATAAGAAGATGGTTTACTAGGTTCTGTAATGATCCGAAGAAGCAATATTTTGTTGCTGAGCAAGCGCTAATCTTTTTACTTTTTACATCAATAAATGTACATGTAGTATTTAGCCATGGTGGTCCAAGTAAGGTGTACAAGACAGTGGTTTTATCAGTACTACTGTATGGTACAGAAACATGGTCAGTAAAGGCAGATCAGATGAGGAAGCTAGAGATAATGGAAATAAAGTGCCTAAGAAGGGTGGTAGGATGCACACTGTGAGATAGATGATGAAATGAAGACATAAAAGCAGAAGGAAAAGTAGCTTCCATTGCAGAAAAGATCAAAGAGAACAGATTACAGTAGTTCAGGCATGTGCTGAAAAGCAGAAGACAATCTGGTGAAGAAGATTTGAGACAGACAGGAAAAAGATAAGAGGAGACGAGGACATCCAGCAAAGAGGTGGATGGATTGTATGAAAGAAGATCTGAGATGATTAGACATGAGTTACTGTTTGTCGTTTTTACATTTAAGTTACCTGTAACACATTGCATTTAAGTTACCTGGCACTTGCTCACTAAGTCAGCACTAAAAAATTAAAAGCACTACACCCTCACAAACTCCCCTTGAGTACCTTGTTCCCCATTGGCCCTTTTTTCAATTATAAAGGAATTCCCAAAACTATTCTAGCATGTCCAAAGGTCAGTTGTCAATCTCCTCTCTCGTCCAGCTGGTGAATCTGAAAATCTTGAGGCAATGTTACAACTGCCTCATGTACACAGACAACCCTCTCCTCCTCCCAACAAATTCCAACACATGTGAGAGATGCAACCATGTAGCCAAACTGGAGGCCAAGCTCTCTAAACTCAGTACTGGCGTAACCAGTCAGGAGGAGAAGGAAACCACACTCAATACAATTCCAGTCTCACATAGACCTACCACGACAGCAAACCAAACACATAAACACATAAAAACATACTCGGAGGCTCTAAATAAAAATCTACCTAAGCAGCAGAGACCTCCAAAGCAGACACCCAAGCAACCACTACCCCAAAACAAAACACGTGCAACACATAGCTCACAAAGCCAGTGTGCCAAACAGTCACAGTCCTTAAGGCTAAACAACACACCTGATACACTTGTAATAGGTGACTCTATCATCAGGCACACTGACGTCCCGCTCACCAGGCTGAACAAGGAGAAGGTCACGGTGAGCTGCCTGTCAGGCGCTGGGATCCGCCACATAACACAAGCACTCAGGTCACTCCAAGGCAAGTACAAATATGACTCAGTCATTGTCCATGCTGGTGTGAATGACCTGAGACGTACCTCCCTGGACTACATGAAAAGAGACATAGAGGAGCTCTCTGAGCATGTAGCCCAGGCCAGTATGACCCTGACCTTGAGTAGCATCTTACCCTCACCAAGAATGATGCCACAATATGAAGACAAGATGATCAATTTCAACAATTGGCTTAAGTATTGGTGTCATTCAAAGGGGATCCAATGCCTGTCAGCCTGGGATGACATGCTCGACAAGCCACGATATTTCGCTAGGGACGGCTTGCACCTGTCACCCCTGGGCTTTCGGATATTGGCAAGGGCTCTTGCCACCCCCATAGTATTTTTTTTAGGCAAGGCTCAAAAGACAAACCCACCTCCATAGGTATCACAAGGGATAAGAAACTAAGAGTAATGCTACTCAACGCCAGAAGTCTAAACCTCAAGATGCACGTACTCAAAACTCTCCTTAGCATGGAGAACATCGATATCTGTGCAGTAACAGAAACCTGGTTCAAGGCTCCCAAGAGCACCCCAGCACTACCAGGTTATACCTCATACCATGCTTTTCGGCCCCAAAACTTGGACCGAACCACAAAAGGAGGGGGAGTATCAATAGTTGTCAAAGATACCCACACCTTCAGGTTGGTGACACAGCACGAAGCATCAGAGACTATCCATGTGCAACTAACAGTGGGAAAAACTGCCTTTCAGTTTAAATCCTGCTACAGACCACCCTCCCAAACCCAGGAACCCCACTCGGCCTTCCTGAGAACACTGGAAAATATGAAGGTCTCTCCAAACACCATTATATTGGGTGACTTCAACTACCCAAACAGACTGGGAGTATTACTCTAGCTCCAACAACCTAGCCCAAAGATTCCTAGAATTTTAAACTCAAATGCTATGGAACAACTTGTTACCACTCCCACAAGAGGGGAAAACATATTGGACCTGATCATCACCAACATGGGGACTCTATGCTCCAGACCAGAAGTGTATCCCTCACTGGTAAGTTCAGACCATAAACTAATTTCACTGGATATTAACATCCCGACCCCACCCCCTGCCCAGAAAACCACAGTGAAAAACTTCTCTAAAGCAAATCTCACACTCCTCAAAACTGAGGTGGAATCCTTCAAAGCCCCCGGGCCTGTGGAAAATATGGCCCAGACCACAGAATCCTTTAAAAATGCATTCTATGAACACCTTCAGGAATGCATGGATCATGCAATCCCAAATAAAACCAAGACCCAATCCTCCAAAGGCAGACGTCCTGTCTGGTGGACCCCAGCCATAAACAAACTGTACAACAGAAGGAGGAAAAGCTACTACATGATAGAGCAAAATCCCAAAAAGGGAAGGCATCTCTGATCAGTATTAGCAAAAAACTACGGCCACTCATAAAATCATCTAAGGCCAGCTTCGAGAGAAAAATTGCACAGGACACTAAGGATAATCACAAGGCTTTCTTTAGTTATGTTAGGAACTTGGGTGGGAATTCTCAGATATGCACAGAATTAGTCCAAAATGACAAAAAATACACCGAACCCACAGACATTGCCAACATCCTAGCTGACAGGTTCAGCGCAAACCCCCCCCTCCCCACCAAAAGGGCAAATATCTATCCCAGCAGAGTGCTGCCCCCCTGACATCTCAGATATTCAGGTAAGAGCCGCCCTCTCCAAAGCAAAAAACACAGCATCAATTGGACCAGATGGTGTCCCGGGCTGCGTCCTACATGAACTCCAAGAAGAGCTAAACCCAAACATAAAACTACTGTTCAATCTCAGCCTTACTACAGGATATGTACCCAAAGAGTGGCGTACAGCAACAGTGGTCCCTCTCCACAAAGGTGGCGCCTCAACGGATCCTGGAAACTATCGCCCCATAAGCCTAACTAGCTAGGTCTGCAAAGCTATGGAAAGGATCATCATGGACCTCATAAATAAAGATATCGGGGACCTACAGACACTGGATCTACCAGTTTGGCTTTGTTAAGGGCAGATCCTGCCTCTTAAACCTGGTCGATTTCTTTGAAACAGTTACCAAGGCCATTGACGAGGGTAAGGTAGTCCACACAGTCTACCTGGACCTCACAAAAGCCTTTGATACAATACCCCACTCGGGCATTATAGATAAGCTCACCAGCTTAAATATAAACCCCTATGTCACTAGATGGGTTGCAAACTGGCTCAAGGACAGAACCCACATGGTTAGAATTGCTGGAGCCATGTCAGACTCCAAACCAGTTACAAGTGGCGTTCCACAAGGCTCAGTCCTGGGACCTCTCTTGTTCGGTATATATTTCTCGGAGGTACATGCTAATACAGAAGGACTGTGGCTGACCAAGTTCGCAGATGACTGCAAACTGGGTGCCATAATCGACTCTCCAGCCGACACAAGCATCCTCCAAAAGGGCCTCATAAAAACAGACAACTGGTGCCAGAGCCATGGCCTCAAGCTAAATGCCAAAAAGTGTATAGTCATCCCCTTTGGCAAAAACAAAGTGCCCACAAATTACCATATAGTTGGTAATCCATTAAGTACAGAAGAATTAATTAGGGACCTGGGGACCCAAGTTGATAGCAATCTCTCATTTGACAACCACGTGGCCAAAGTGGTTAGAAAAACATTTTATATAGTCCACCTAATCATGAAGGGATTCACATCTAGATCAGATCACATCTAGTGCCTCTTTACTCATCCCTCATCAGGTCCATAATTGAGTACAATGCCCCTTTTGGGATGTACCTTACCAGACACCTGCAGCAGCTGGAGGGACCCCAAAGGTGCCTCACCAGGAGGATCGAAGGGCTCAAACAGATGCCATATGCTGCCCGGTTAAAGAAACTCCAGCTCTGCTCAGTGGCATACCGCCTGCTCAGAGGCGATCTGTGCCTGACGTATAAAGCCATGTCCAACCCAGAATTAATGGACATGCTGCACCTCAGAAAATCCAAATCCCATCGAGCTACATGCTCGAGAGACTTGAACCTCAGCACTGAAATAAATAGGACGTGCTGGAGGGACAGATTCATAACTCAGAGGCTCCCTTCACTCTGGAATAAAATCCCAGTCCAGGTTAGGCAGAGTCCCTCATTGACTCTCTTCAAGAGGAATCTTGATGAGTGGATGGGAGATCGTAGGTTTACCCTGGGTATCACTTCTGTGTCACTGTTAGACAGAGGCACAGTATACTAACCTCGAAAAAGGGCATAGCAAAATTAATTTAAAATGGGTGGCGAAAGCCAACCACACTCTGGCTAGGCTTATAAATGCCCTAGGGCAGATAGCCTAGTATGAACCTATGAGTCTCAAAGAAGGTAGGAATGTGGCATTGAATCAAGAGAGATGGTGAGAGTTAACATAATACCCTGACCCTGTGTAGAAAATGGGAAAAATGGGGGGGGGGGGGCTGATGTTGATGATGATGGTTCTAGCAGTCCTGACTTAAAATTTTGTGTGTGTGTGTGTGTGTGTGTGTGTGTGTGTGTGTGTGTGTGTGTGTGTGTGTGTGTGTGTGTGTGTGTGTGTGTGTGTGTGTGTGTGTGTGTGTGTGTGTGTGTGTGTGTGTGTGTGTGTGTGTGCGTGTGAGAGAGAGAGTGTGTGTGTGTAAATAATTATTTATTTATTTACAGTTCCTAGGGGTTAAGGGCATTTGGAGACATTCATAGAGATAGCGGCAATAAAGAGGTTGGTGCTTCTAGGTCAAAGATTCAGCTCTCTAAATGGCCAGACTTATTGTTGGTGTGCATATTGGATGCCCATAACTAGAACAGAGGTGTATATATATATATATATATATATATATATATATATATATATATATATATATATATAGATAGATAGATGCCATTAGTGCCAGGTTGCATTTGGTGAATATGCTTTTGAATTGGACTGTGTGCATTTTTCTTTTTTTTTTAAACTGTTGGATACAATTGTTTTGACTTGACAGACTATCCTGTTAGTAGCCATCAGACCTATTTGGGACAATGGAGCCAGTGTCTAGAACATAGTTGTTATCACATACCTTTATTGGCATGCTGTGGTGTAATTCAACACTGGATCAATGCTAATCATCCATCACAGACTGGTGTACAGGGTATTCCACAACTTGTGGAAAAGTTTTTTTTTTTCTTTGATGGAGCTAATGTGTGAAAGTTGAAGAGCTAGACAATGACTGGGTGTAATATCACCACTAAATATGAGAAGAAAAGTGATGTCTAGGAAACTGAAAAAAGGGTGGAAGTACCCACCCCTTCCCACCTTACTAATACATGCTAAAACCTAGATCTGCTCATGCTTGTAACTCTGTACCTAGCCTTATCACTAATCTAGACAGTTTGACCCCCCCACACACACAGTACACTACAGCTAAGCCCTCACTTAACCCTGTCCTATCACTAACCCACCTGCACTTGCACAAACACTTTCACTTCTTAATGCCAAAACCCTCATAATATCAGAAGATTTCAGCATTAGTTTCCCAAACTCGCACTAACCTTACCTACACATAAACAATATTGCACTCATATGAAATGTTAAACTTTCAATAAAGGGAACACTTGATTATATTTCAGACTCATTCACACCATCAAAGAGCAACAGATTTGATGGGGTTAAAAAGCTGGATTTAGAAAGGTGCTACTTGAAAAACATATTGTTATTATGTGAAAAAAGTGGAGGCTTGAAAATTGAAGATATTGGATCTATATATATATATATATATATATATATATATATATATATATATATATATATATATAAAATAGGGCAATACTACTCTTAATCGCACAGTGTAGCATACTACTCTTAATCGCACAGTGTAGCATTGTGTTACAAAACAGAAAAGCAGATAAAATGCTTTTATTATGTCAGAGCTGGCTTTGTTGTACATCCTAAGCTTTGGATTTGTTAGATTTATAGAACAGCAAAAAATGAGTTTTATTTAGTTTTTTTCTTCATGTTTGTGTGACTTGGAGTTGGCATATATAGACAATGGAAAGTTGTGTCAGATCATTCATCTGGGGTAGTCTAGGGAGACTTGCACCTGCAAAAAAAAAATAAAAGTTGAAGACTGAAGATGTTTTCTGTATTGCTTTATGGAATGTGATCTTTCATAGGATAAAATGTTTTCATAGTGATTAACTGCATGCTGATTAAATAAGATGCAAATAATCATACTAACCCTACTTACCTTGATTTGAGTATTTTTGAATTGTTTACAAAATAATTATAATTTTATGAATATGTAAATAATATATAATAAATAAAGAATTGCTTGGATAAACTCTGTGTTGTATATCCATCTATGCTACCACCAGTTCAGGCAGATGAGACCTCCGTTTAACATCTGATCCATATAACTTCACCTGTAGAATACAGCATCTCCTTATGCTGAATTACATTGTCAGCAGTAGGAAGTAAACATCCATTGCTCGAATGGGAATAGAATGTCCCATCTGATCTTCTAGCATCTAAACAAAATATGCTACGTTCTGAACCCGATTACCACATTGTTACTGCAGCACAACTGCAGTTACTTAAAACCCTTCCTCCTGCTCATACTGCTTAACTAGAGTAACTGTGACTATGCTTCCTGCTATTAGTAATGTAAGATGCTCCACTGCCACAGATATATTCCTGTATCCTTAGTCTTCTGTAGTGAAGTACTGCTGTTGGCATTTTACTGTCAAACAGGAGTCATAAAACCAAATTAAGAAGCTTTGTTCTAAGCCTTTGCTCCATCAAAACTGAGCTAGCAGGAGTGTTAACTGTCTACAGTGGTGTTCTTCTGCTTTCCAGTATTGTCAAACAACAGTCCATGTAATTGAAAGTGTCATATTTTTTGAATATGTGCTTGAGTGTTTAATAAATTAAGCCTCACCATATGGCAGTGCATATCTCTACCTTGACAAAATGGGCTCAGACTCCCAGTCTCTAGAAAAAGAAATCAACCTCTTGGCAAGTAAATGAAAGACCATTGTCAGATATGATTTGCTTACGTGTATCCCAAAGATTCATTCTGACTTGTGCAATCCACCCCTAAGACCTATTGTTTCAGCGGGAGGTTCCATTACTGAACGCTTTGCTAAATTCATTGGTTTAAAGTTGAAAAACTTGCTGGTATCTGCCCATCACATATTGAAAGACTTTTAGGACTTTATGCCAAATTGGGACAAGTTCCATTTAACAAGCCATCTCTTTTAGTGACTTTGGACATTAAAAAACTTGTTCTCCATTATACCTCATCTGAGGTGGTTTGATGAGATATTCTCACAATACTGAGTGCTATTGATGTTAGATTGATAAATGATTTTATGGATCTAGTGCTTAATAATAACTTTATTTTTATGGTGAATATTTTAAGCAGTGTAAGGGAGCTACAATGAGGCTGCATGTGCCCCCATTTATGCTAACACTGTTCTTTACTAGTGGGAAAAGGAGGCTTTTTTAAAATGTCTTTGAATCAAGATTGTCTTTCTTATTTCAGATACCTGGATGATATTTTTATCTTCTGGAAAGGGGTTTTCCAACATTACTGAAATTTGTTAGTGAGTTAGACACAGCTGCTACTTTTTTGAAATTTACATCTAATTTTGATTTTTATGAGATACATTTTCTTGATGTAAATATTAGGAAGGGCATAAATGGTAGGTTTGAAACTGACATTTACCATAAGCCCACAATCAGTAATTCTTTCCTGCAATTTACCAGCTGTCATCCTATGCAACAAAAGAAAGGGGTAGTTATGAGTCAATGTATTAGACTTTCTAGACTCACTTCTGATGATGACTTATATTTAGCTGAATTGGAGAAATTGAAGGGTATGTTCATGGAAAGGGGATACCCAAATGGCCTCATTGCTGCCAATATTATTAAAGTTCTTGTTGTTAGAAAGGATAGATACAGCTCCATTATAAAGGTGGGCCTTAAGCATTTACAACCTGGCATCGACAATGCCATACATTCATCAACTTTGGTTGATAATTTTCCTTTACACATGGTATTTAAATATTCTATGGACCCCAAGGAAATTAGGGAGATTATGTGTAGAAAATGGGTGATGTTAAATGCCTCGATCACATGGATACTTACTTCCCAACATCACCGCATTTCATATTTAAAAAAAACAAGAGAACTATTAAAAATACTTTAGAGAATTCTGGTATCATTAGATCAGAATTTTTCCCTATTTCTCAGAGATATGGTGGATGTAATCAATGTTCTTACACTGAATATGAAATTAGTGGCAGCATTTTGGATACTGTCAAAAATGGCTACTGGGATGATACCACTGTTATTCTGATAAGGATGTATATCTTGCCAGGTGTTGTTCTTGCCTGGCTTCCCATATAGGAAAAACTGAGAAGGCATTGAACAAAAGGACTTATCAGCACAATTACAGTATTCATAAGAAAGATGATAGAAGTGCCCTAGCTAGACATTCCTTGACTTGCAATAATTTTAGTAAGTTTTTGGTAGTTGAAAAAACTTACCCCAGTACATATGGCAGTGACTGGAAAAATAAATTATTGCATTGTGAGATGATGGCAACTATATTTAGATGTGAATGCACCATTGGAAATAAATTATTATATTTATATTTCAATTGTGCTCAGGAGATGGGAAGCAATTATTTAATTTTGTGTATATCTAATTTTGTATGTATTAGATTCTTATCTTTAGCTGTAAGGGTTTTTAGTTAATTTGTTTTTAAGTTAAAATATACATTTAGTGTGATGCAGTAATGCATGGCCATACTTAATTGGCTCAACAGAAGTATTGTGCCTTTAAATAAATTGGGGGGGGGTGTATTGCTTTTTCTAGTTGAATGGTTACTATGTTACTTACAAGTAAGATTCGAAGGAAGTTCCAGATGTATATGAGACAACAGCATTAGATTTACTTGTTTTTACTTTGAATATTTTTATTAAAGACTTTTAGGTCACATTTACTATGGCTGGATCATTGTGCTTGGGGTTATTGGTATTTTTACAATCTTGTGGACAGAGTTTGGATTTGCTCATCCTTTATGGTTTGGTTTACCTCAAAAAAAAAAGGATTCTCTGGTATGTGCATGTTTACTATACTGTTGAATTCACAGGATACTGCCAGTATCTTTGCAATAACAAAGATTTGATCCACTTTTCTAGGCCACAGTGGAATCTGAAGTAATCCGCAGAAAATACAGTCTTGACTATTGGATGAAATCTCCTTTCCAATACCTTGGTGTCTGCTTGAAATGACAGTAGAAAGGCTGTGATCCCTTTATTATCTGAATCATACCATTATGTTCCCCTTTTCTATAGGAAGAGAAAAGGTTCCAACCACCTCTCATTCAGCACTGTGAACTGTGCTAATAAAATAGCTTAAAATTACCCAAGAAATTCACAATTTCTAAGAATTTCACATCTACCCCACAGCCTTGCCAGAATAGAACAGTTTAATTGCTCCAACAACCTCATTTATGAAAATGCATCAAATCATACATATTTTTCCCATTGCTTCCAACATAAACAGTCTTGTCCTGTGAGTCTGGCCTGTCAGTATCTTTACTATTCCTTCCACTTTCTAACATTGTCCCCAGCTGAAGTTAGTATTTCTGCCCTGTTGTTGGAAAAATCCTGAGCAGTATTCCCCCTTCCACAACAGAATCACTTGATGGTTTGCTAGCACATTATTGAAATCATCCAAAGAACATTCTTTATGTTCTTGTCAAGCTATTGTTGCACTCATATAATTGCATCAGTAAATACCACAACTGATTTTTGACCATCAATATTTATGCAACAAAATGTAGGTCCCTTGGCAGCACTGTATGGAAGGCTTCATTCTTCAGTATGACAGATTCTCTCATTATTGTTATTATCATCAGACATTTATACTACAATGTGGTGTCACAAATCATCTTCTGCCACAGATCCATGCCATCACCTCAGCAAACAAGATTTTGATTTGAGACAATCTGAAATCCACATCTTCCCTAGACAGTTTTTCAGTTTTAGCTTTTTGTGGTTGAGTCTAGCCTGCATAAGAAGGTCATCTGGTCAGCAGATCTGGCTGCTAGGGTAGACACCACTGCCCTTGACCCATGTGAGTTCCTCTTTTTGTCTGCAACAGCTATCATGAGGGTCAGAGATGATGCATTACTGTTTGTCTTCTAGATACTAGTATAAAGGAAAGCATAACGTCTTTCATTGTGTTGATAACCATAAGGTACATTATTTTCTATGATGTCCTATTGTCTGTCCCTAGTAGATTTGATTTTTCTTGCAAGTATATAACAATATTGACAGAGTCAGTCACTGTTTCAGCTTTCATTTGAGTTTAGTTGTTGGGTGATGAAGGGCTACTTCTGAGAAGAAGTTATCAGTAGTTAATATCTCTGTGTCAACTAGCAGGTATGATTACATTTTGTACTGAATTTGATGTCTGGATATTCCATGCCATCATAAAGTCACATTAAATTAAGATTTTATTTAATTTTATATTTCATCTGTGATTGCTTTCTGCTTCATTAATTTTGGTTATGATAGCCTGAACAGATGGGCAATTACGAAGTGAACAAGCTTCATTAACAATGCATGCAGAATTGCAAACCATCAGCCAGCTAACTTTTTAATGTTTTCTTAGTATTAAAAAGCTAAATTGCTCATTTAAGTATCTATGAGTGCTGCTGATATTAATTTTGTTAAATTGTTTTGAACTTGTTGGAATTCATCCACAGCTATGAAATAACATTTTTGTTAGCTGTCAATCTATAATTAGGAACAGGTATAAAACTGCAATGTGGACATAAAAAAATATAAAGGTGCAGTCAGATGAAAGGCATATTATACAGTAGGTCAGTAAAGCAGTGCTTCACTATAAGAAGGCACCCCATTGTCTTGTCAGATCCAGTGGACCTAGATCTTCTGTCATCAGAGAGAGGTTTGAGGACATATTCAGTGGAGATCTTTGGAGAACACAAGCACCAGAAGGTCAAAGGTGCAAAGGCAGAATGAAAATGGGGGAGTGAAGCTTGAATGAACTTTGTGTGCTAAGATGCCAGCTGTATTTTCAGGGTCAGAATAAGCTGTGTCATTATATACTGATTTTGTGCACTGTTGAGTATTATTTCTTTCTTTCTTTATTTATTTCAGTATATTTACTGAGAATGTCTAACTGGGTATATTTATTCACATTTAGTGGATGCCAAGGGATATAAGCTTTAAAAAAGGTTACAATTATTTGTTAGAAGAGGTGCTGAGCTTTGTATCCTGGTATGGGATGAGTGCTGTCCTTACATTGGAACCATGTTTTGATAAAAGAACAGACATTAATATTTTCTAGTGCTGAGGTCTTCTAGAGAACGCTTTTTTTTTTCTGAAGCATTGATCAATGTTACCTCAATTCTGTGCTGGTCTGGACTGGCTAGCTTGGCAGATACATGTAATCCTTTGCAAAGCAGGCAGGGCTATTAGCCATTTCCCTCCAGGATGGCACACATTGGAGCTCCTATTCAATGACACCAGTTGCTAAACTGACTTTTGATGTCAATCATCTTTTGATTGTATTGAAGCATCCCTGTTGATGAAAGTAGGCTGGTACTCTTTACCTTCATAGTAGCATTGGATGCATACTAACAGAGCTCAGTCATGCGCATCTTCATATAATCCAAGGGATTACATTCCAGGTCATTCACATCTATATGAATAACAACCCTGTCATATCTGTATCTGGGATGAAGCATCTTGAGAACCCCAGTTAACTGCTGTATCAAGGCTACAGTGAGGCCTTGTGAGTTGAATGTCTGTGTGTCTCACTAGAGTCACTTGTAACTCGGAGATTACCATGCATTTTGACTGGGCGATGATGCCAGGGTAGGGCTGCTGGCATAACTCCCCTGAGGACTGATTGTGAATACATCTGAAGAATCCTTTACATTACTGATGAGCTTGTGAGACTAAGCTATACCATGGAGGGTTTTGAGGCTTGGGAAGAAACTTTTCATTTAGCTCAGCACAAGAGTGCCTGTTTTCTGAAGATGGCATTCAGATAATAAGTGCGTAGTTGCTCTGACAACCTTGTGTGCTATTTGTGTGTGCTGAAATGAGGGGAAATCCTGAAACATATGTAGGTAATAGCATCTCTCACTTCTGGACTATAATGGCTGTAGAAGTAAATGGTTGTTAGTAAAGATTAAGCTGTGTGTGCCCTGGGTCAAGCTGCCTATTTCTAACAGACTAGCAATGTAGGGTAAGGAAGTGGTCTGCCAGCCCATGATCACAGAATATATGAACTGGTGATAAACTTGTGCTTATTACTGTAAAAAGGGGGCTTGCTATGTTAAGTGGCTTAATGCTTTAACAGGATTTATAGGACATAGAAGGTAAACTTGAAACGTCTGAGGGGTTTATGGAATATAGACAGCAAATGGGCACTTATCAGATTTAATTAGAGAACCTTAAGACATCAGTGATTTGTGTTGCAACTAGTTGGAAGTGAGAGATTCTGTGATGTAGAAAGGATAGAAGCTTTGTACCAATCTGCACTGTGAATCAATGTGAAAAGTGGTTAAGTTAAGGTACTGTGCATGTGGAAATTGAGTTAGAGTGTTGTGTATGGGGGAAATTGTGGGCTAGGATTATAGTTACATCTCGGTTTTGGAGAACTGCATCTATATAGTGCTGTGTACCACACTACCCCAAATGGGGATCAAAATATGCATAGCTGAGCTATTTAAAGCAGTGAGGAAAAATCAGTCAAAAATTAATTTCAGAATAATGTCAACAGCAGTTTAAATACCCAAAAAAGCAACAATAGTACATTTGCTGTCATGATAACTACCAGTCAGAAAACAACTTCAAAACAATGTCAACAGAAGTTTAAATGTCCAGAACAGCAGGAAAATATCTCCCCTCTCAAGTTAACTATCACATTTAAATTTCGAATGCCTCATACTCTTAGTCAAACACAATGTCTAAATTAGAAAAGGGTAAAAAAGTAAAATCAGTTGTTAAGTACAATTCTGTTTGCATAAATACTAACAAAAAAAAAAAATAACTGTTTGCCTCAATGCAGAAGGGACTGGTAGGAGTTAAATCTGCTTGAGACAAGTCAGATGCAATCAGGTAATTCAGCAGATCTCAGCCACAAAACTAAGAGCACACTGGCCAGCTTGAGGGAAATAGCATACAGCTGAGTAATTATAGACATACATGACCAGTAGCCAATGAGATAGCAACTTGAAAATAATGTCAGAAGCAATTTAAATGCAAATAGCTGCAAAACAAAACAATTGCCGTGAGTAACTTCTGAAAGTCTCCAAACCCTTCTTAAGTTAGTATCCAAATTACCAGTTAAAAAAGCAGCAAAATCATTTGTTAAAACAGTACTATTTGCAGCAAAGTTAACACAGAAAGAAATTATCATTTCTCTGGATGCATTTGGAAGTAGTCTGGTTAAAAACATGGTACAATCAAATAGTTCAACAGGGATCAGTTATTTAGCCCGGTGTACACTAGCTGTACTTAAAATGTTCTGGTTTCTTACCTTTATTTTATAATCTCGTGGACAATAATTATGTAATCAAGAATTTTTTTATTTACTCTTTGTTGTCCAGGTTAGTCACAATAGGTCAGTATCCTCTTTTCATGGGAGACCCGATGTGATATGTATACTGATTAGAGGAAATTTTGCCAGGGAACATCTCCTACCATTGTTTGATAACTGCTGTGGGGTCTTTTACATCCAGCTGAGCTGCCACTAAATCAAGCAGAAAAGACCTCTGTTTAATGTCGCATTTAAAGGATGACACAGTCACAAGTGCAGTACCCACCCTATGCTGCACAGCAGGGTCAGTACTGGGAAAATAATCAAAGTTCCTAGTGTGGGAAAACAACTTAAAGCATTCTAATCATCTAGCACCAAAGGCAAGTGTGCTGCTTGCTAAGGCACTGACACTGCTAAACGGCAAAATATATTCACAGTCTAAAAAGTCCTTGATCCTTCTGAACACACCATTTTTAGCATATATTTGTATTTATTGTTTCATTGAAGCATCCATAAAGTGTTATTAAATTGCTTAAAGCCAATATTTATTCCAGTGTGTTTTGCTAAACATTGTGATTTAATTTTCTCTGGTGTTTTACTTGATTCTGAGAAAAGTTTTTTTTCTATCATTAGAAACAAATGACCTTTAGTATCAAGCATTTGTGGGTTAAGATTTTAAAAAGGCACACAGCTACCTGCAGTTTGTTATCACCTTGTACTAACCTTGTGATCTACATTTCTTTTCCAATTTTGTTAAAACCTTTAGGTCTCCTTAACTTCTGACTATTTCACTACTTTCAACACATATTCATTTATTTTTCACCACAAGAGTGAGAGCTTTTTATGTTACAGAGCCATCCAGGTTGCCATAATGTCCATTATAATGAACACTTGTTGCTGATTACATTCTCAACACTTTGTAAGCATTGTTATCCATCCATCCATCCATCCATCCATCCATCCATCCTTCCATCCATCCATCCATCCATCCATCCATCCATCCATCTACATCTGCTTCTCCTACTTTGTACATAGGGTCCGGGTGCCACATCAAAAGTGCAATCATTGAGAGCCAATGCCGGGAACAAAGAATGAGTCGGGCGCTAGGATCCGCCACATAACACAAGCACTCAGGTCACTCCAAGGCAAGTACAAATATGACTCAGTCATTGTCCATGCTGGTGTGAATGACCTGAGATGTACCTCCCTGGACTACATGAAAAGAGACATAGAGGAGCTCTCTGAGCATGTAGCCTAGGCCGGTATGACCCTGACCTTGAATAGCATCTTACCCTCACCAAGAATGATGCCACAATATGAAGACAAGATGATCAATTTCAACAATTGGCTTAAGTATTGGTGTCATTCAAAGGGGATCCAATGCCTGTCTGCCTGGGATGACATGTTCAACAAGCCATGATGCTTCACTAGGGACGGCTTGCACCTGCCACCCCTGGGCTTTCGGATATTGGCAAAGGCTCTTGCCACCCCCATAGTGGCTTTTTTAGGCAAGGCTCAAAAGACAAACCCACCTCCATAGGTATCACAATAAGATAAGAAACTAAGAGTAATGCTACTCAACGCCAGAAGTGTAAACCTCAAGATGCACGCACTCAAAACTCTTCTTAGTATGGAGAACATCGATATCTGTGCAGTAACAGAAACCTGGTTCAAGGCTCCCGAGAGGACCCCAGCACTACCAGGTTATACCTCATACCATGTTTTTCGGCCCCAAAACTTGGACCGAACCACAAAAGGAGGGGGAGTATCAATATTTGTCAAAGATACCCACACCTCCAGGTTGGTGGCACAGCACGAAGCATCAGAGACTATCCATGTGCAACTAACAGTGGGTAAAACTGCCTTCCAGTTTATAGCCTGCTACAGACCACCCTCCCAAACCCAGGAACCCCAGTCAGCCTTCCTGAGAACACTGGAAAATATGAAGGTGTCTCCAAACACCATTATATTGGGCGAATTCAACTACCCTAACATAGACTGGGAGCATTACTCTAGCTCCAACACCCTAGCCTGAAGGTTACTAGAATTTATAAACTCAAATGTTATGGAACAACTTGTTGCCACTCCCACAAGAGGGGAAAACATACTGGACCTGATCATCACCAACATGGTGACTCTATGCTCCAGACCAGAAGTGTATCCCTCACTGGTAAGATCAGACCATAAACTAATCTCACTAGATATTCACATCCCGACCCCAGCCCCTGCCCAGAAAACCACAGTGAAAAACTTCTCTAAAGCAAATTTCACACTCCTCAAAACCGAGGTGGAATCCTTCAAAGTCCCCGGGCCTGTGGAAGATACGGCGCAGACCACAGAATCCTTTATAAACGCATTCTATAAACACCTTCAGGAATGCATGGATCATGCAATCCCAAATAAAACCAAGACCCAATCCTCCAAAGTTAGGTGTCCTGTCTGGTGGACCCCAGCCATAAACAAACTATACAATAGAAGAAGGAAGCTACTACATGAGAGAGCAAAATCCCAAAAAGGGAAGGCATCTCCTATCAGTATTAGCAAAAAACTATGGGCACTCATAAAATCATCTGAGGCCAGCTTCGAGAGAAAAATTGCACAGGACACTAAGGATAATCACAAGGCTTTCTTTAGTTATGTTAGGAACCTGGGTGGGAATTCCCAGATATGCTCAGAATTAGTCCAAAATGACAAAAAATACACAGAATCCACAGACATTGCCAACATCCTAGCTGACAGGATCAGCGCAAACTTCTCCCCCCCTTCCCCACTAAAAGGGAAAATATCTATCCGAGCAGAGTGCTACCCCCCTGACATCTCAGATGCTCAGGTAAGATCCGCCCTCTTCAAAGCAAAAAACACAGCATCAGTGGGACCAGACGGTGTCCCGGGCTGCGTCCTACATGAACTCCAAGAAGAACTAAACCCAAACATAAAACTACTGTTAAATCTCAGCCTTACTACGGGATATGTACCCAAAGAGTGGCATACAGCAACAGTGGTCCCTCTCCTCAAAGGTGGTGCCTCAACGGATCCTGGAAATTATCGCCCCATAAGCCTGGCTAGCTTGGTCTGCAAAGCTATGGAAAGGATCATCATGGACCTCATAAATAAAGATATTGGGGACCTACAGACACTGGATCCTACCCAGTTCAGCTTTGTTAAGGGCAGATCCTGCCTCTTAAACCTGGTTTATTTCTTTGAAACAGTCACCAAGGCCATTGACGAGGGGAAGGTGGTCCACACAGCCTACCTGGACCTTGCAAAAGCCTTCGATACTATACCCCACTCAGGCATTATAGATAAGCTCACCAGCTTACATATAAACCCCTTTGTCACTAGATGGGTTGCAAACTGGCTTAAGGACAGAACCCACATGGTTAGAACTGCTGGAGCCATGTCAGACTCCAAACTAGTTACAAGTGGCATCCCACAAGGCTCAGTCCTGGGACCTCTCTTGTTTGGTATATATTTCTCAGAGGTACATGCTAACACAGAAGGACTGTGGCTGACCAAGTTCGCAGATGACTGCAAACTGGGCGCCATAATCGACTCTCCAGCCGACACAAGCATCCTACAAAAGGGCCTCATAGAAAAAGACAACTGGTGCCAGAGCCATGGCCTCAAGCTAAACGCCAAAATGTGTATAGTCATCCCCTTTTGCAAAAACAAAGTGCCCACAAATTATCACATAGGTGGTAATCCATTAAGTACGGAAGAAGTAATTAGGGACCTGGAGACCCAAGTTGATAGCAATCTCTCATTTGACAACCACGTGGCCAAAGTGGTTAGAAAAACATTTTATATAGCCACCTAATCATGAAGGGATTCACATCTAGATCAGGGGAGGTCATCGTGCCTCTTTACTCATCCCTCATCAGGCCCATAATTGAGTACAATGCTCCCTTTTGGGATGTACCTTATCAGACACCTGCATCAACTGGAAAGACCCCAAAAGTACCTCACCAAGAGGATCAAAGGGCTCAAACAGATGCCATATGCTGCCCAGTTAAAGAAACTCCAGCTCTACTCAGTGGCATACTGCCTGCTCAGAGGCGATCTGTGCCTGATGTATAAAGCCATGCCCAACCCGGAATTAATGGACATGCTGCACCTCAGAAAATCCAAATCCCATCGAGCTATGCGCTCGAGAGACTTGAACCTCAGCACTGAAATAAATAGGACATGCTGGAGGGACAGATTCATAACCCAGAGGCTTCCTTCACTCTGGAATAAAATCCCAGTCCAGGATAGGCAGAGTCCCTCATTGACTCTCTTCAAGAGGAATCTTGATGAGTGGATGGGAGATAGTAGGTTTACCCCGGGTATCACTTCTGTGAAACTGTTAGACAGAGGCACAGTATACTAACCTCGAATAAGGGCATAGCAAAATTCATTTAAAATGGGTGGCGAAAACCAAACACACTCTGGCTAGGCTTATAAATGCCCTAGGGCAGATAGCCTAGTATGAACCTATGAACCTATGAAGATACTTATTAAACTGAAGTTTTATTACCCTGGCTCTCTGTGATGTGTTCCAATCTACAGTCATGCAGGTCTTAACAAACGAACTAGACCTTAGTCATTGTGGCATTTGGGGTTTAAACTCTGTGATGTTAATTTGTTAGGAAGTATTGTATTACAAGGAGCTCATCTTGCCCTTTTCATTTAATTGTAATTGTCAGCTGTGGAATCACTGCAGGTAACAAGTATTTGCCTATGAGAATCCATAATTTATGTTTTAGTAGAACACTATCATCATCTTTCATCCTTGTGAGCATTTCTCTGTTGGCCATGTCTTGCAGCACAAGTTAGTAGCACTCAAAACATATTTATTGCTAATTATCAAACTGCCATGTCAATAATTAAAATATTTATAGAGTAATGTAAGAATATTCAGGTAAAAATAATTGCAAATGTTATTCTAATCATTATGCATAATCAGAATATCTACCAGTGTAAATAATCTCATCACATTATACAGATGCATTCTAGGAAAAGTACCCTTTGGGTTACACTCTTTAAATGCACAACAGACGACCATTTCTTGATGCATGATCTTTTGTATTAGGCAAGAATCTACTCTTGGCCTCAGTTAAACATTTCAAACTGACTGACAAATCCTCAAAATTCTTTGTATATGGACTGTGCATATTCCAGCAGGCATGCAGTCAGTTATACTTTTAAGTACATTTGATGTACTTGTTAACTTTGTAGACACACTGTATTTTTTATACAGAAACATTGCACAATATGGCATAAGCATGTGAGTTTAAACTGAAAATATAATACCTCTAGGGTAGAACTATTCTCCTGAATCTATTTTAACATTTTTTTTCCAGTCAGTGGAATGGATTTTTGTGCACCTAACATTTTAGTTTCTGCTTTCTGATAGTAACACATTCTTTAGCATTAGATTTATAATTGTATTTTATAATGGTACTTTAGAAAAGCTTGACATAAGACATATTGATCTCTAGGCAATGACAATGCATTTACAGCAATAATATAATTATGGTATGCAGAGTTTAGAGGAACATAAGCTGCTTGTCTGATGGACGTTGGGAGTCCTGAAAGCTGTGGATATTTTCTAGTCAGACTGTAAGGTGTCAGATAGTGATAAGGAAACATTCTGAAAGAACTTTGCAGTTGAATCAAATCTAGCATGTGTGTTTGCATTACTTTATGAGGTGAAAAGAGTGCTGTGAATATTTTATGTAGAATATCATTGTGGAAGCTCACTTTGAAATTGACACCTTTACATACTGTGGTTCAAATAAGATAATTTACATTGTGTTCAGATACACATATAAACTGCAGTAATTGTGTTTGCTATATAGCTTAGAGTTGCAGAAGTATAGGTTAACGCATTCTATTCTGCTACAGTATACAGATGAGCTATCATTGTAGTCTTTTGGGAATGCATTTTGCTGCTCATGTCACAGAGCTTGGAACAAATAAAATACTGCATTTTTACTGCAGATCAAAACTAACTTCCGAGAAGTTCCTTAATTATTCAGCTGTTTAATATAATTAATTTATATATATATATATATATATATATATATATATATATGTGTGTATATATATATATATATATATATATATATATATATATATATATATATATATATATATATATATATATATATATATATATATATATAAAAACACTTGCGCACACACACAGATTGCACTATCTATGTATATGTATTACATAAAAGTTTTCAAAAGACAGCTTGTCTAATGAGGAGAAAAAGGTATTACAGCAGTGCAACTGACTAAAAATGTACCAGGTTTTTACTGTTCAAAATTGTGGTGCATTGGGATCAGGAAATTTGCAATTTCCCCACTGTAATGTTATCTCAGACCTTGTATACATAGTCAGAAGGGGATGTGCAGGGTACAAAGGGGCTTGCCCCCCCCCAACCTGCAAAAACAATGTTTTTCTTTTTTTTTAATTTTCAATAGGCAGATATTCATGGTGTAATGAATGGAAAATAGGTTCTGCTCAGCAGAATGCAGTTTAAACAATGTTTTTCTTTTTTTTAATTTTCAATAGGCAGATATTCATGGTGTAATCAATGGAAAATAGGTTCTGCTCAGCAGAATGTAGTTTACTGCATCTGAATACGTTAGTCACAGAGATATACTCTAGTCTTTTCTCTGAAGTAGTTATCTCTGCATCTGTTCTAAGAATGCTTGTTTCTATTGTTTTTATTTTATTTAACTACTGTTAACCAAGTAAGCTCATTAGACACAAGAATCCCTTTTCAAAGGTGACATGGAAGCACTGTTTTATTAAGTGAGTTACATGGAGGTGGAAGGAATCAAACCTTGATTAGCAGCTCAGATCTTTAATCTTTTGTGTTAACTGCCATAAGCTGCCACGGTCCAAAATACAATGTTAAAAGTTATTTTCTAAAAGTCTATTTTAATGAGTTGGCAAGAAAGGAATATTTGCTAGGTATTTACTAAGAAAACAATATTTTTAAAACATTTTGAAAGGTCTCAAATAGTTCTTATGAAATTCCTGTTATGAGATTTTGATTAATACTTTAGGGGAAAATACACAGGCCAATCAAATTTGTAGAGCCCCACTGTTGCAGATTATTATATAAACTGAATCTCTTTTTTTTCAAAGAAAAAAATGTGTAATGATGTTTGTTGTATTTTCACTCTGTCCTGTAGGTAATGGTACAGCATCAGAAATACACACATTAAGTAGAATGAATGAAGTGCTTTAGAACTACTTATATGAATGATATTTAAAAACTAACATGTTATAAATGCAATTAAAACAGGGACTGGAATATTAGAATCTAATAACATAATAACTTGTACTACAACTCTGACAAAAAATGATTTAAGCTAATTCAAATATAAACATCCAGGAGAAATGTGTGCCCAGATGTAAAATGTTCCTCGAGCTACCTAAACATAAGATCTTCAAGAATAATTAGATAAATATTTAAATTAGATAATGAGATGAATGTATGAGTTCTATCTAGAAATCTATATCAAGGATAAATTGTTACAATAGTTAAAAATACAAGATTTTAATAGGGTAATTATTCACACTGATTAGAAAAGAGAAGCTTTCCATTTGGATTCCATTGAATACTTAGAGGCAATTAACTATTAATGGAAATAATTCATTTTTAAAACCCTGAGAGATTGCCTTTTGCAGATTTGATTTGGATTGCACTGACTGGTTGGCCCAGTAATATTACTGGCCTTAAAGACTTGCATTTGGCATCTGTGTCCCTTTATGCAAATCTACAATAAGTCATATCCATCAGTTTCATTAACAAGTGTTAGGACCTCCTTCTCATCCAATCTCATGCATACCACACTGCCTGCAGATGTTGTTTTGGTGGACAAGTCTCCTGGCATAATTATCTGTGAGTTGGGGAATGCTGGAATTATATTCTGACCTGTGCAACTGTCACATACTAGAGCTTATGTAAATAAGAAAAGACTGACTTCTGAAATACTAGTTAACTGCCTTAGAAATTGCAACCTGTTTTGTTAAAGATTATGCTTTGTCTTACATTATTTAGACACATATCCATAGGTGAGAGGCAATATTTTCCTTTCTGTGTTAAAAGTTCAATCACACACTATGTTATAGGATAAGGTAAGGTTGCCTGACAGATAGTGTCAATAATCCCTTTTCATTTTTTAAAATCTCCTTTTATTCCTCTTATTAGTAAAAGAATGTGAAAAAAGATAAAGCATCTAACAGACAGAAGAAGCAGTAATGAAAATAATTTTGTTTTTTGTCATGTCATGAAATACTTGACTCTTATCTAAGTAAAGACAACCTCATACTATTTATTAGTGACAAGGCACGAGAACACATGGGACCTACCATCACATGAAATTCTAATTTCAGATAAATGGCATTTGTAGGGCTAACATATTTGTCTCTGTGACAATTTTTCCATGTGGAGCTTTGTACTCCTCAAGATTCAGGCCTGCTTATTGTTGGTCACTGGGGGTATTCATCATCTTTTTTCGGTGAAGCAGTCAAGTGACTTGCTTGACTACAACCAGCAATATTTTTCACAACTTAAGTGATTTAGCTTATCTGTTGCTGTTAGACTGTCTTTGTTTTGGTTTCCATCTTTGTTTCCCAAATTTAAATCCTCCAGACTTGCATTTTTAATGGGTGTCATGGTCATACTTTTACTGAAAATTTGACCTAGTTTTTTAATGATAGCTGCACTCCCCCAACCCCCACTACTTAAATATACCAACTTCGAGATTGCACTACAGCAAGGAAAAGGGAAATCTCCAACCGTTAAATCAACTCAATTTGAAAGAGAAATGGGGTCAACAAGTACATGAGTATTGGTAAGCTTTTTGAAACCCTTAATCATTTTTGTTAGATCTTGGCTATTTCAGCTTGTGTTGGACAGAATTTCTGATGCTGAGGCAGAAGATCATTTGAGTGTTAGCGAGGAAAAGGTTGTTCCCAATAACAATAGCCATTCATTCACTCAGTTATTTTTGGTGGACATTCCTTTCAGTGAGGCTAGCCCTAATTATTTGGATATGATAGGTGAAGTGTATGGTTTTGCTCTTTTTAATTTCTCCAAGTCTTTTGGGTTTCTAATACCATGATGGGAATGGACTCCATTCCTAAGTCAAAGTATGATTAAAGTTCATGAAATTAGTATTGTTTCACTCTTTAATGTTAGCCAAAACTTCTCTTCGCAGCACAGTGCTCAGTAATGACTCCTTCTGCAATTTGTATGGTGTTACATGAATTAGTAACATATCTAAATACGATTGTAAATTATTTTTTATAAGACTAGTTGCTCCTACTAGTATCTGGGTATATTTTTTCCATGGCTCTTGCTTCTGCCTACAGATTGAGGTATTTTATAACTTTGTGTCTGTACGCAAGACACTGTAGTCACTAGGTGCAGCGATTTCAATGATCAATGCTACTTTTGTCTTCTTTTCCTGGACCACTATATCAGGTTTTCTAGCATCTATCTTTTGGACTGTTGGTATTGGGTGATCCCATGTGATGTAAACTTCATCATTTTCTATAATTCTCTGTGGCTCATGTTTCCAGTGTTTTTCAGACACTTCAATACCATAATGTTTGCACAATCTCCAGTGTAACAGTCTCGCCACATTATTATGCCTTTCAGTATACAGTCCCTCTGCCATTAGAGAGTCGCAACTAGCAATAAGGTTGTGGCTGTTTCCAGTTTGGTTCCACAAAACCTACATATGTCAGTTTCTCCCACATGTTCAATGGACTTAGTAAACCAGCATGTACGTAGCTCACTATCTTGGGCTGCCAATATTAACCTTTCATTTCTTGATGTAAATTCATCTCTCCTCAACCATTCCTGCATTTGTCCTTGATCAACATGAGGCTCTTCCAGACGTTTTCTATACGTGCAACTATATTTATGTTTTTTCCACAATTCTTGCCTTCTCATCTGATCCTTCACCTTATATTCTTTCTTTTCTTTTTTTAGCGCATTTAGTTGCTGCCTGGTTTTTATTCACTTCTGGTTTAATTTCCATTCCTGCTTGATGTTGATATGCTTCTGCTAAATTAAGCAGAGATATCATCTTAGACTTATTCTCCTCATGTTTCAAAACTTTCACCACCGTTGGATCTTGTGAGGTCAGAAGATATGTGTGGAGTCCCACGATTGCAGATCTATACATGTAATCAATTTCAAGGAGGCCCATCCCTCCTTCAGAATGGGGAATATATAATCTTGGTATACACTGATTTTTATAAATCATTTGGTAAAACACAAAGCCATAAAGTCGAAGGTAATAACTCCACAAAATAAGGCACAAGGTTCAGTTCCAAAATAAGGACACGACAACAGTTCCAAGAAAGGCTGTATGAGCGCTTTCGTTCCTTTATTCACAATAAAACACGGAACTTCTTCAGATAAAAAAAATACATAATTTCCTCTCCATTAAATACTATTTTAAAAGTCATGTGACTTCACCTTCATTAAAAACAATAATAATAATTTACAATTCCTTTCCCAAGAACTTCTTTTACATCTTTGTTTAATCCTAAAACTTTGCTACCTCCCATCTAATAAAATTTGCACACACATATAAATATACATAAAAAATCTTATACATTACAAATTAATATTAGTTCCTTTCACCCCGGTACTTTAAAAATAATAATTAATTTAATTTAATTTAAATCTTATCCGCCCTCATATTTAATTAGCTACTAATGGAAATCCTGTCGTTTAAATCAGGTTCTTTAATAGAATTCAATAGAACCTGCCAATACGTTTCCCTATACTCTAGGAAATTACACCAGTTACCTCCTCTCTCTTGCCTCTTAACCTTTTCCAACACACAAAATCTGAATTTTTTAACATCTTTACATCCAGGGTATGTATTAGTTAGTGAACACAAGGGGTTAAAAATTTTTAACTACACTGACGAAACATTGGAAGTTTATCATGGTGATCTGTTATCAAAGGGATTCACCTTAGTTCCCAAAGGGCAACATTACGGAGTTGACACTATACTAGATTTAAAACTGTTTGCCAGGACAATTAATTTGAATTTGTTTTTGGAGAAAAATGAAAAAGGGGAGGAAAGTAAGAATAAAAACAATAAAAATAAAAATTTACTTAGTAGAAAGAGCACTTACAATCCCCCTTTACACCCCCAGTGGCGATTTTTGAAAAACTAACAGAAATTGAGATTAGGAATTTATTTAGTAAAAGGAAAAAGCAGGTTTGTGATCATTTGACTAATGAGGAAAACCGAGTGTTAAAAGAATTGATGGAGAACCAATGCATTCGGATTATGAAACCTGATAAGGTGGAGGGGTTGTGATTATGGGGCAGCATTATTACACCAGTAGGATGTTAAAGTATTTAAATGATAGTGATTTTTTTAGTCTCACCTCTTTAAATGAAATCAACATCTTTAATAAAATATTGGATTTGATCTTGGAAGAACTGTTCCAGGAGTACAGTTTTTGTGATGAAGAAATTAATTTCTTGAGAGTTAAATACCCTAGGGTCCCTTGTTTCTTTGGGATTCCGAAAATCCATAAGTCCTTAGTTCACCCTCCAATGAGGCCAATAGTAGCATGGAGGGGAAGTAAAACTAAACCCCTAGCAAAAATGGTTGACTTCCACCTAAAAAAATCTTTGAGGGGAAGGAGCATGTGCTCAAGGACTCGTGGAACCTTTTAAAAAGTTTGTCAGTGTCAGAGTTTAAGGAGCAGGCCTTGGTCTTAAGTATTGATGTAAAGGATTTATATTTAAATATTCCCCACGTTGAAGGTATGGAAATGTTCCAGAATGCACTTAGAGAGGGTACAAAACTGTCTGTGCTGACTACTCTGATGGAACTGGTACTTGGTAACAATTTTGTATGGTTTCAAGGAGAATATTTTAAACAGACCCGTGGAGTAGCGATGGGAGCAATAGTGGCACCAGTTTTTGCAAACATCGTACTCTGGTATTGGGAAACTAAGTTTGTGTTAGATTCAGAATTTAAGAATAACATATTTAAATATTATAGATTTTTAGATGATATATTAGTGTTGTGGGATGGTAGTAAAGAAGAATGTTTGGGATTTGTTAACTATATCAACACTACAACCAATTTTCTAAAGTTTACTAGCACAATGGACACTGAGATGGTCAATTATTTAGATGTGCATTTGTATAAGAACAGCTCCGAGGGGTGTTTGGAGTCAGCCATTTACAGAAAACCTACTTACTCTAATAGTTTGTTACACTTTGAGAGTGATCATCCATTTTGGCAGAAAAGGAACCTTATTAAGAGTCAGATGATTAGGGTTTATAGATTAACCACGGAAAATAAAAAATGTTCACAAGAATTAGAAACATTGAAAACATTTTTAAGTGAGAGGGGGTACCTGGAAACATTAATAGAGAGCCAGGAACACTATGTTATTAGTAGTAGGAGGACTAGTTACCCACCATTTTTGAAAAATCCTGAAGTAGTGGTGGGGGGTCAAGAAAGTAGGGTGGACCCATTTTGTTCTGTTATGACTTTTGATGAGTATTCACCAGAGATTAAAAAGATTATGGAAAAAAAACTGGACAGGTGTCTTTGGAGCTTTTGGGCTCTTTGACAAGGTTGGTGCACATCCTAAAATAGTATATAGTAAAGGACACAACTTAAAATCCTTGTTTGAAAAAAAGCAGGAAAAATATGAAGGATGGACTTTGGGGAAGATGACTAAATTCGGGGCATGTAAGGAATGTAGGTTTATTTATGAGACTAAGAATGTAGTGATAGAAGGAAGATAGAAGATACTAAAGAACCTGGCTTAAACAACAGGATTTCCATTAGTAGCTTGTTAAATATGAGGGTGGATAAGATTTAAATTAAATTAAATTAATTATTATTTTTAAAGTACCAGGGGTGAAAGGAACTGATATTAATTTGTAATGTATAAGATTTTTTATTTATATTTATATGTGTGCTCACATTTTATTAGATGGGAGGTAGCGAGGTGTTAGGATTAAACAAAGATATAAAAGAAGTTCTTAGGAAAGGAATTGTAAATTATTGTTATTGTTTTTAATGAAGGTAAAGTTACATGACTTGTAAAATAGTATTTAATGGAGAGGAAATGATGTAATTTTTTATATCTGAAGAAGTTCCATGTTTTATTTTGAATAAAGGAACAAAAGTGCTCATACAGCCTTTCTTGGAACTGGTGTCGTTGCCTTATTTTGGAACTGAGCCTTCTGCCTTATTTTGTGGATAAATCATTTGGTGAGCATGAAGCATCCTTCTTGTTTTAATATCCAATCTATCCAACACTTTTTGGGGCCAGTCAATTACTCCAAAACTATAAGTTAGGACAGTAAGAGCAAATTGATTTATAGCATGGATCTTATTCCTAGGTGTCAATGCTGTTTTCAGGATTAATTTAAGTCTTCTAAAGTACTCCTTACTAAGCTTTATTCACATTTGTATGTTTTATTGCTGATCCTTCATCAGTCCCCAAGTATTTATACACCCCCTCTTGCTCAAGTTCTTTTATACCACATTCTTGTCCCAAACTGATGTTTTCCTGGTGCTGCAATTTTCCTTTTTTAAAGATTGCTTTTGCACATTTATCAAGACTAAATGACATTCCAATATCATCTGAAAAAGTTTTTACAACCTGCAGCTGTGCTTTCAGTTCCTCATCTGATGAGATATACAACTTTAAATCATTGACAAAGAGAAGATGAGAAGTTATTAGACTTTGTTGTTTTCTAGAAGCCAAATTATAGCCATGACCTAAGCTGTTAAGTAAACAGCTTAATGGATTAATGGCAAGACAAAATAGCAACGGTGACAAGGAGTCACCCTGGAATACCCCCCTTTGAATTTTTATCCCTGGGATAATAATCTGTCCTTTATTGTGGCTTAATTGTAAAGTGGTCTGCCACTGTTTCATGGTTACTGTAATGTAATCAATCAGTGTAGGATATACCTTACATATTTTTAAGCACTCTTTTATCCATGAATGTGGGATACTATCAAATGCTTTTTTATAGTCAATCCATGCCATACTTAAATTATTCCCTTTCTTACAGTTCTCCACTATAACTTTATTTAACAAGAAATGATCCTTTGCTCCATATGACTTTCTTTTATTGCCCTTTTGTTCTACTGCCATAATAGAATTTTCTTGTAAATGACTATAAACTCTGCAGCATCAATCTCCATATATAGTTTATACATTGTCGGAAGACAAGTTATTGGTCTATAATTTTTAGGGTAGCTTGCAGGTTCACTCTTAAGTAAGAGCATTGTTTTTGCTGTTGTTAACCAGCGCAGTGTCTGTTCGAGGTGTACATATGAATAGTTCTTACTCATGGCTGGATCCTCGTGTAAAGAAGTTAATACTTTAAGCCTAATGTTAGGTACTGCATCTGGGCCTGGGCTTTTCCAGTTAGAGGCTTTTCTCAACTTTGTTTCCTTCTCTCTGGCTGTTATTACATCCCATTTACTATCCTGTACCTTTAAACTTCTTATTCTTTCTTTTACTTCTTCTGTACATTTAGCATCTTTGTTATGTTCTACAGGATCTTCATAGATACTCTTCCAAAATGTATTTACTTCCACTTGTTTCGGCAGTATATCAATTCCTTTTACCTTATTTCCCAATTCTCTATAAAACTTTTTGGAGTCATCAGTAAATTGCTTATTTTGTGCTTTTCCCTTATATTTATCATTGTATCTTCTGAGACTTTCCACCTGTTTTGAAATTTTTAGTTTGTTATCTCCAATAGTGCATAATAGATCCTGGTCTGTTCTAATACTGCACACAGCTTTTATCACATCTATCTTTCTTAATATTTTTGTTGATCTGTTCCCTCTTCTATAATCTTCTAACAATGACACTTCTTGTCATAGCAGCTTTATAGTTTTCTCTATTCGATATTTCCATTATGGTATCCGCTTTCACCCCCCCCCCCTTTTTCCTCTCGACCCTATATTCCTGTGGTAGAACTTTATCAGTTATTAATTTAGCAGAACAGTAACATATTCTGTTTACTTCTGTTATATCGCATGGATCTCTATGGACAGTCCTAATTACTGTGTTCATTTGTTTTATCAAGCTTCTGACTTTTGGGGTTTTATTAACCTTTGCAGTCTATTTCTCTCATTGATCTTGATGCATCTGTCTTTATCTATTAAATCAAGCAACTCTTCTCTTAACTCCATTTCTTCCATACTGAGGGCACATCCCTTGTTTTCCATTTCCTGCGGGCATTCTATAGAAAGTTCTATAACATCTTCTTGTGGCACATTCTCTTTAATTTCATCCTGTGTCATCTGTTGTTTTGTCATATGGAAACTCACTGGCCTATCACTCCTCAACATTGACTGCATCAGAGTTTCTCCAGTTTCCTGCTCCTTTCCTTCCTGTCTAGCTTCAAGTGAGCTTTTATACTGGTTTCCTGTGGAAGGCTCCAAAATATCTTGATATGGCACCTGATCTGTTGCTTCCTGTTCCACTGGTTTCCCCTTAATTTGGATATCTATTGCTGTATCCTGTTGTGCATTCTGCATTTGATTGTCTACACTGAATCATTCTCTTTGCAACTGTTACATTACCTCAATTTCTATTTCTTTGACTTCTCCATTACTAATCTATTTTTCTACTTTTCCTCTTAGTCTTCTTATTTTTTTGTATTGTAAAGTTTTCCATATCTGAATTATTTTGCCTATATTTTTCTTCAAATAGCTTTGGTGCTACTCTTTTTGTATTAGTTAGTTTTGCTTTCTCCTTTGCATAAATATTGCACCATATTAAATCTCTTTTCCTTCCCCCTGTCCATATTTATTCTTGACATGTCTCCTGATCTTTTTGCTTTTTCTTATTCTGGGATCTCACTCCATCATGCTGTGATGTAGTCTGTTTTAGACCTTCTACATTAAATACTTCACTTCGTAGGCACTCCATAACTTCAACTTCTATTTCTTTAACTTCTACTTTACTAATCATCTTTTCTACATTAAATATTTGTGCTTTTAGTCTTTTTATTGTGAACTTTTCCATATCTGGATGCCTTTGCCTGTATTTTTCTTTGAATATCTTTGAAACTGCCTTCTGTATATGAGTTAACTTGGCTTTTTCCCTTGCATAAATATTGCACCATATCAAATCTCTCTTTCTTTCCCATGTCCATATTTCTTTTTTATATTTTTCAAATATCTCTAGGTTTTGTTGTTTATATTTTCTCACTTCCTTAGAGGTGTCTTTTTCCAAAGAGATCAAAGTTTATTGATGTATATGCTGTTTTTCAAAAATCTGTTGTATTAATGAAAGCAAATTTTTATTTGAAGCTTGTGACAGTTTTTCCTGCGGAAATATTTTTCTTTCCTCTAATTTCTCTCTTAATCATTTTGTATATCTTGTGTCTGGAGATTCTGGGCTTTTCACATAATAGTAACAATGCATAATTTCTTTCTTATCCTCAATAGTCCACTCTGTCATCTTTATGGCTCTTCTTTGGCCAATCAATTTTTGTCATTTTTGTGGACTACTACTTCCTTCTACAACAGGGGGGGCATCCTCCTCCTGAGCCTGGCCTAGCCCCATTGTAGTATTGTGTCTGTATTTTGAGGATTATACACTGTCATTTTTTCCAGTCCTGGCACCAGTGTGCCTACCAGGATTGGGCACCCAGCTATCTTTTTTTATTTTTGATTTGCTTCTGTCCATGATATATGCTATATAAATACAATATATATCAGTGTCGCCTTGGTGAGATTTTGAGAAAAACAGGGTCCACCTCACGAAGGTACTCACCAAGATTTGAGGATAAATTAAATTTCAGCACTACTATGCTCCTTTGCTTGCTAACTTTTCATCATCATCATCTTCTAATTTTAGTTCAGATTCATAGGGCTTGTTCACTGCACATATTCTGTCATCAGTGAAGGAAAAAAATATGGAAATGAGATATGAGGTTTAGTAACAAACCATTTTTTCCAGGGACATCTTCAGGTGGAGGTTAGGTAGAAATAGTAATGGGATTAAGAGGGTACGGGAAAAAGTTAGTTGGGGGAAGTTAAAGGGTTAAATCAGAAAGTAGGATGATTGGAAGGAAATGAGGTAAGTGTAGGGAGAGGCTTAATGGGTTTTATGTGGGTGTAATTAGGTAAGGAATCACATGTTGGCGTGAATTTGCTACCTGTCTTCCCTCCCTGTTTTTTATAAATATTGGGGATTGTCTGGTTATTTATAAGTTTGGGTAGGCAGAGAAGAGACACAGGCTTGACCCTCTTCTATTCCCCCTCTGGTGCTGGATGTTCATTTCAATGAACTGAGAAATGAAAATAATCAATGGGATGCTGATTGAAAAGTATAGTAAGCGAGTGGAGGTAAGGACGCTGCTTATTTGGTCAGGGTGAGCGAGGGCACACTGCCCTTGTTAACAGTTACATGGTTACATGCATGTTTATGCTGTTCTTGGTCAGTGTCAGTGAATTCATGCTGCTACAGTTAACATATACGCGATGTTTATGCTGTGATTAATAAATTAAAATATGGGTCGATAAAGTTATGGTTATGGAAGTTTAATAAAGGTTGTCAAATGTCATTTGGTGTGATGTGTATTTATTGAAGGGGACTGGGACAAAGTATTAATATCTTTGACAGTATATGAATGGTATGTAGTGAATTCTAGACAAAGAAGGACTTGATGTTAAGCATCTGTTGACTGTCCAAGCAGTCATGGTTAACCATAAATCAAAGAAATTTAAACTGAATTCAAGGGATAATTGGGTGCAAAGAATTATTCATTTTATAGCCATGATTATTGTAAATGACCCCTCACAGATGTTGTTATTACTGAGTTATTTTTAATAATAAAAAGGCACACTTCCTGACAGAAAGACTGTCATGATTCAAATGTAAAGTTCCATAAGCTTAAAACCATGAATAACTAAATAAAATGGGAAGAGAGATATGCTGATTCATGCCTGCGGGTTATGCCTGATAAGCCAAAGTTTGTTCCATGGGATAGAGAAGAACATGTAACTTCCAAAGTTATAACTTGATGGTTATTTAATACAGGAATATCTTCATGACCTAGATTTAGGTTCCGTCGTGCATGTTCACATTGTTGGAGTGGACCTCCAGTTTTAAGATGTTAGTTTAAAGAGTGTTTCTGATTGAGTACATATGTCAGTAAATTTGGCACTAAACAAAATGATACACCCCAGGTGAAAGGGGGGATTATTCCTTTTGTGGCTATGGGGTAGCCAGTTTCTTTTGCAATGTCCAATAATATATCTAGTAAACATTCTCTCATTAATCCTGTTATTTGTGCTGAACTTTTAAGATTATCCACAACAAATAACAGATACTGAATTGATTCAAGGCTTTGTATATGGATTTCCCATTAAATCCAACATTACTCCTTAATTCTTACCTTGCAAGAATTTAAAGTCAGCCTGAAGAAGGGAAGCAATTTTAAGGCACTTTTGAAAAAGGAGATTCAGGGAAGGCAGAATCTCTAACTCCTTTACTGCCTTTCGGTTTATTTAGAGTTTCCTGTTTTAGACTGGTCTTCATAAAGAAAGAAGGTGAGTTCTGATTGATTTCTTTTCCCCATGGGTCATCTGTGAATAGCTTCATCAGCAAGAGTGAAGTTAAGATTCAGTCTTTGCATTGTACCATTAGAATCATTCATGAATTTAAGGATCTGTGGTTGGCCAAGTTAGATGTGTAATCATGTGGAATCAAATTTACTGTTGTTAACTGTAAGAAAACAGAATTGGCACCTCCTGGGAATCTACTTTGAAAGCAGCTTTTGTTTCAATAAGGTCATGCCCATTAGCTATACAATGGCATGTGCTACTTTTGAGAAACTTAGCACTGTTTTACAATGGTGCAGGGAATGCAAAGCCACCATGCAGCACATTGCACATTAATTGGATGATTTTGGTTATTTTGATTGTAGAAGGACAGAAGGAAACTAGGGAAGATATTGCCATGTTCTTTTATTTGTGCCAATAAAGTGAGATTCTGTAATCTTATCAGAAGATGGAGATTACAGTCAGTTCATTTGTCCTTTGGGGTCTAGAGCTGGATTTGGTTTCCTCTTGTTTTAAGCCCTTAAAATCGGCTAGACTGTTTAAGGGCATGCATTAATTCCTTTTTATTAGCTAGGAACATATGAGTTAGTAAGGCATAGGGGCTTTTTGGACTGCTAAATTCTGCTGCAATTGCAGTGCTTCAGATAGAACATTAGCAACTTTACTTGAAGGAGACTAGCAGAAATATCACAGAATCAGAATAAACAGGTGAAATCAGATCTTCACCTTTGGTAGATTTTTATTAAGGATTTTAATGTTTGGTTATTTTGGCAGGTGACTGTATTTCCACTGATGTTTTGCAACTGTTTACAAATTCTTCTGGTGGTTTGTATATATGGGACCATATTTTAAATGAAGGTTGCTTTCTATTCCTGTCATGCTTTCTGGACACCCAGCACAACAAAAAAGGAGGAAAGACATTACAATTGTTATCTTGCTTATTTGGTTGGCTACATCAGTGTGGAGGGATGCTCTTTTTCATATTGATAATCAGGCAGTGGTTCAGATATTCACAAAGAAAATATTTTGCTCAAACTGGATTTTGTCCATTTTGAGGTTATTGGTACTTTGCAGCTTACAGATTAATATATCATTTGTTGCTGAATACATTCCAGGCTCCTGTAACATTTTGGCTGACTGCTTGTCTCCTTTAGAGATGCTCAAGTTCAAAGAGTAGGCTCTAGAGACAGATTGCACAAACCAATCCCAGCTCATGCTTGGAGGATTGAAGAAGAATAGCCCATATTTTTGAGGTAAAACTCTTCAGCACCCGACACTAAAAGATCTTATGGAGTTGCTCTTAGATCTTTGACTGTTTTATCAGATTCTTCCCAAATCAGATAGGTGCTGGTCATCACATCTAGTAGCTCAATTTTTAACATCACACTGAGTCAACAAAGATTCACACAGTACTATTAGGAATACAGTTGTTACCTTTAGATTGATGGCAAGGGTTGTAGGTCTTCCAGACTTTACTAAGCAGTGTAAAGTAAGCAGAGTAGTTAAGTGGTAGGTTAGGTTAGAGGGATTAAGAAATAATTGGCACCCTATAGTAAATCCTTTGCTAAAGTATTATTATGGGGCTCTTGCACAACAACAGAAGACTGCAATATTTTTCCCATTTGGGCAATTCTTTCCACATTTGAACAGGAGCTTTTCACACTAGTGAGTTGTTGAGCTCATTAAGGTGGTCTCATGTATCATTAACTCAAAATCGTTTGGAGTCACAAATGAAAGTCTAATCAGGACCGGTGAGAACACTAGGTTATTTTAGACAGCTCTTCTAATATTCAGATTTGTCCCACTGAGTGGTTCTTTACTGTTACTAAGTTATGTGTTATTCCTTCTTCAACTAGTTTGCTGTTTGTTTTTTCCAACAGTGTGTTCTGTTGATATTTATTTGCATAAAGCATTAACTAATCTCGGTTTATCAGTAAAGGTTTCTTCTTCTCATTCTTTTCATATAGTTCAAGCCTCTGACCTAACTAGAGAAGGGCAATCATTAGAAATTATAAAAAGAAGGAAACTGTGTTATCTAGAGCTTATTTGTTCTGCATTACACAAGCTGAACAGTCATAGCTTTTCTCTTATTGATTTAAGTATCTTCATCTTATCTTAGGTCATTGTTTCTACCACATATTGCCACCACAGCGATAATTTGATGAGAAGGTTTATACTTTAGTATGTATCCTTGCTCATGGAACATGATTTGTAAATGCCACCAAGGCATAATATGGGACTGGTTGTTTCCATTGTTACACGTTGCTACTGAATTTGTTCAACCAGCAGTTATAATTATTCATCTATGTTTAATGACACTGGAGTAACTCCTAAATGCAGGTTATTGTCTATGTTTCTTAGGGACCTGGTATCTATCCAATATATGTGTCCTGCTTCAGTAGTTGCTTAGTTTTAAATAATCTTGAGGTGAATGTGGCATCATTCATTAAAGTATGTAGCAGCAGAAACTACTCAAAAATGATTAAATCATAGGATTGCCTGAGCTTCCTCAGCCTTGGGTTTCTCAGTTATTGAGCACCAGGATGTATCAAGCAGATAGAGTCCACTGATTTTTTTTTTTTACAAAGTTTGTTAATTCGTGGTAGGTTTATGGCACATGTTAGATAGTATGATGGATATTATACAATAAGACCATCATAGTATTTCAAGAATTGCACTTTTGTAACACATAATTGTGCTATACAGTTAATCTACTACATTTTGCACTGTTATAAAGCTTTTTTACTGTTTCACTGCATTTATGTACTGTTTTATACTGTTTTAATTGTATTTTTCATTCCTAGATACTGGGCCGAATTCATGAAGGCTTGCACGGAGCCTAAGAGTAGAGTAAGACTTCATGCAGCCAACATGTCTGCCAAGCGATCCAGGAACAGCCGGTAGGGGCATGCAAGAGAGCTCCTAAAACAACTCTTACATGGACAGGGCTAGGATATGCAAATTACCTCAATTGCAGGTGAAAGCTATGCAAATGAGGTAAATTTGTGATCCAGGAAACTCGAACCTGTCCGAGTAAGAGTAGTGTTATTTGCAGAAATGTACTCCATTGACATCTGAGTACCATTCTGCAAATAGCAAAACGGAGCCATGACAGCTCCAAAAAAAGGATGCATCCAGTTGAGGAAGCATGCCAATGGCCAAAAATATAGCCATTGGCAATGTTCACCAATGCAAAATAAAAATAAAATATTTTTTTTTAGCCCGATCTCTGAAGTTTAAGCATAGTGCAGCCCCGCGCAAATGTGCTGAGCTCTAAAAACCAGAAAACCAATAATTAAAATCCACAAATATGGATTTTATTGTAATTCCTAATTTACAATGCAAGGGAATGGCAGACTGAAGACAACATGGCTACCGAGTAGAGGCTGCTAAGTGGGGAAGCTCAGTCTAAGAAATGTAACCAAGCATTAGTAGGCAATCCTATGCAAATGAGGGTAAGGATATTGAATCCCAAGTTTACATAGCAAATGAGCACAGTCAGTGGAGTGTAGGAGTAGGATAAGGGGAGTATCAGAGTAGATGATAGGTGACATCACGAGGGGGGGTATGTATGAAAGAAGTGAAGCTCATTGAAGCAGAGTGGCATGTGTTTGCTGTCAGTTATTCATCACTGGAAGAGGTGTGTCAACAGGTACCCTAGCTAAAGGCAAGAAATTGAAGGTGTATGCCGTGGATAACACTAAAGTTTCTTGTTGAAGTGCTTGCAACATGTTTGCGCGTGGGTGTGCACTTGTATATCTGAGTAAGACTGTGTGCATGCGTGTGCGGCTGTGTGCTCGCGTTTAAGCTGGAGTAAGCATGTCTAAGGTTGTTGAAATGTGTGTAAGCGCGTATGCACCTGTGTGCGCTCATTTTAGCAAGAATAAGCAAGTTTTAGTCTGTGTAAGCATATGTGCACGTGTGTGAGCTGGTGTGAGCGTGTTTGCGCTTGTGTGCACGGTGCTGCCCCCCTGAGGAAACAGAAAGGGAAAAGGAAGCACAACAAATAGTAGGAAGTTAACCAGGGAGTACTAGCAGAGCTAACAGCTGAAAACAATCAGAATCAGGCAATTACACAGGCAGTACACTAGCCCAGCCCAACCCAGCACTTAAAACTCTGCAAACAACTTTCCACCGTGTTTTCCTCAGAGACACTGCAACACTGCAGTAAAGTAGGAGAAATGAAAACTTAAAAAGCTTTACTGAGACAAAAAATGTTAGGGGCTGCCATTGCTGTTATAAGGCGACATATGCAACATGCTGAGGGTGGTGACAATGCGAATGCTGCTGGACAACCCCCAGTGAGGAGATGGAGAAGAGTGTACAGGCCCAGGGTAACCAATCAGGCACTACATGAGCTGGAGATAGTGGAGCACTATAGAGTTGACAGAGACCTTATGCAGCAAATTGTTGAGCTGTGCAGGCCACGCCTCACACATAGAACCAACAGAGGGGAACCCATCCCAGTGGAAACCAAGGTATGCGTTGGCCTAAGAATATTAGCAACAGGTACCTTCCAGAAACCAACTGGTGATATGATGGGGATATCACAGGCATCAGCATCCAGGGTACTGCACCAGTTCCTGGATGCCGTGTCAGCACATGTCGGTGATCATGTATATTTCCCCAATTCCCATGAGGTATTGGCCAGCAATATACGTCTTTTCCAGCAAATAGCGGAATACCCTGAGGTAGTGGGTGCAATAGACTGCACGCACATATGCATCAAAGCACCAGTCGGTGAGCGGGGTAGGGTCTACTTTAACCGCAAGGGCTTCCACTCCATCAACTGCCAGATATCATGTGTGATGCCCAGGGCATAATACTGAATGTGCGTGCTGGCTGCCCTGGAAGCTACCATGATTCCCATATCTGGCATCTGACACAGCTGTACCAGACATTTGCCAATGGGGACATCCCTCATGGTCACCTAGTGGGGGATGCTGGCTATGCACTGGAGCCGTGGCTGATGACATCCATCAGAAACACACACACACCTGAACAGGAACGCCATAATAAGGCACACGCACAAACACGAAATGTAATTGAGCGTGTGTTTGGGCTGCTCAAGTCACGGTTCCTGTGCCTGGACACATCTGGTGAAGCCTTGCAGTACTCACCAACTACATGTACCCAAATTGTCATGGTATGTGCTATGCTACATAATATGATCCTGCGAAAACAGCTGCAGCAGGAGCAGCATAGGCCTGGGCCAAGCAGCCCCCCACCATTGGCAAGGCCATCACAGGCAGAGCGTGACTCGGAGGAGGAACAACCTCAGCCTGCCCCAGTAGGCAGAAGGAGGCGTGCCCAGTATGCTTTGGCCTTGGCAAAGAGGCAATGCATAGCACACACACTGGCTCAGTAGGAACCCTGGAAATGATACCTCTCTCTGACTCGCACATATAGTAAAAGGGATGCCTAACTTGACACTACCTGTTTTCAAACATGTATAGGGAGTGTAGTATGTGCATCTGACATAGGCAGCCCTGCAGCACTACCTGAGGCATGATTACCATGTGTTAAGCAATATAAAGCAGTGCTAAACAGCTTTTACCACTATTTAGTATATGTAAACAAAATTGCACACACTAACTAGCACAACTTTGGTCAATGTTGAGCAATATTGGGCAACGTTCAGCAATGTTGGTTAACATTGAGCAATGTTGGACAAGCTTGGTCAAAGTTGGGCATAGCTGAACAAAAGCCAACATGCTCATATTTGATCTACTGGCCCTTAAGCTGTCTGGTCTGCTCGGTATGAAAATATAAAGCAGTGACAGGCCTTGAACCCAGGATATGGTGCACTAGAGTCATAGCACTGAGCCACTAAACCATGACAGTATTTTGCTGGTCAGCCTGTATGAAGAAATGTTGATAAGTCTATGCAAAGTATCTCATGGAAACCCTGCAGGCACAGCATAATCCCTGTTGAGTTATGACACAAAGCTGAGCCCTGCAGTAAAAATAGAACCTGATTTTTAATACACATATAGTATAAATGTTAATATTGGTCATGTTCACACACATTAATAAATGTCGTGGACTTCAGACAGCAACATGCTGAAAGGTCACACTGGGCATGCTCACACACTTGAATAAATGAGACAAATGTCAGGCAACAAAACACTGAAAGGCCAAACTGGGCATGCTCACACACTTAGGCCATGTGTGAGTACAGCAGTGGGCCACACATATCCAGCAGTTGCATGTGTTAACCCAGGAACCTCTCACTATTCACTAATCCACCTTGTGCACACAGTTATATGACAACAGACACATATATAATATATTGGAACCCTGTCATAATCAAATATGTACTACAGATACTTATGTTGTTCATAGAAAGTGGGAAAGCAAAGAAGATAAAAAACCTGCAATCAGTATCATCAATTAACAATGTGCACAACAAACATTATCATAGGTTCATAGATTGATACTAGGCTATCTGCCATAGGGCATTTATAAGCCTAGCCAGAGTGTGTTTGGCTTTCGCAACCCTGATAGATTAGTAGACTGTGCCTGTGAATAGTAGGTCACACAAGATAGCCCTTTTACATTTAGTTTATTGTGCATCTGTCTAGCAGAGACCCAGAAGAGATCCCAGGGGTAAACATATGATCACCCATCCACTCGTCAAGATTTCTCCTGTAGAGAGTCAGTGAGAGGCTCTGCCTATCTGGGACTGGGATCTCATTCCAGTGAGAGGGGAGCCTCTGGGATAAGAATCTGTCCCTCCAGCATGTTCTATTAATATCTGTACTGAGGTTGAAGTCCCTGGAGGGTGTAGTGCTAAGGGATTCGGATATCCAGAGGTGGAGCATGTCCATTAATTCTGGGTTGGACATGGCTTTAAACATCAGGCATAGATCGCGCCCGAGTAGGCGGTAAGTGACTGAGTAGAGCTGGAGTTACTTTAGCCGAACTGCGCAGGGCATCTGTGTGAGTCCCTAGATTCACTTGGTGAGGTACTTTTGTGGCCATTACAGTTGCTGCAGGTGTCGGGTAAGGTACATCCCAAATGGGGCATTGTATCCAATCATGGGCCTGATGAGTATAGGGGCACAATGACCTCACATGATCTAGATGTGAAACCTTTTGGGATAAGGGGGGCTATATAGAAGGTCTGTCTAACCACTTTGGCAACGTGATTGTCAAAAGCGAGATTACTATCTACTCGGGTCCCCAAATCCCTAATAACTTCTTCCGTACTTAATGGATTACCACCTATGTGGTAATGTGTGGGCACTTTGTTATTCCCAAAGGGGATGACTATGCATTTAATGGTATTTAGCTGTAGGCCATGGCTCTGGCACCAGTTATCAATCTCTGTGAGACCCTTTTGGAGGATGATTGTGCCAGCTGGAGAGTCGATTATGGCACCCAGTTTGCAGTCATCTGTGAACTTGGTCAGCCATATTCCTCCTGTGTTAGCCTGTATGTCAGAGAAATATATACTGAACAAGAGAGGTCCCAGGACTGAGCCTTGTGGGACGCCACGTGTAAGTGGTGCAGAGTCAGACATGGCACCTGCAATACCGACCATGTGGGTGCTATCCCTGATCCAGTTAACAATCCATCTTGTGACATATGTGTTGATATCTAAGCTGGTGAGCTTATTTATGATGCCTGAGTGGGGTACTGTGTCGAAGGGTTTTGCGAGGTTCAGGTAGGCTGTGTGGACTACCTTCCCTATGTATATGGACCTGGTAACTGTTTAAAGAAGTCAACCAGGTTCAAGAGGCAAGATCTGCCCTCAACAAAGCCGAATTGGGTAGGATCCAGTGTCTGTAGGTTCCTGATGTCTTTGTGTATGAGTTCCATGATGATACGCTCCATAGCTTTGCAGACCAGGCTAGTTAGGCTTATAGGGTGATAGTGTCTGGGGTCCATTGTGGCACCACCTTTGTGGACCGGGACCACTGTTGCTGTACGCCATTCCTTGGGTACATATCCTGTAGTGAGTCTGATATTGAACAGTGACTTAATGTGAGGGTTAAGTCCTTCATGAATATGCAGGCGGGACACCGTCCGGTGCCATTGATGCTGTGTTTGTCTGCTTTGGAGAGGGCAGCTCTCACCTATTCATCTATGATGTCAGGGAGGCTACACTCTGTTGGGAGGGACATTTGCTCTTTAGGGGGGATGGGGTGGAGACATTTGCACTGAACCTGTTTTCCAGGATGTTGGCAATATCTGTGGGTTCAGTGTATGTTTTGTCATTTTGCGGTAACTCACAGCATATCTGGGAGTTGTCACCCAGGTTCCTGGCATAACTGAAGAAGGCTTTGTGATTGTCCTTAGTGTCTGGTGCAATTTTCCTTTCAAAGCGGGCCTTAGATGAATTCATGAGTGATCGTAGCTTCTTGCTAGTACTGATCAGAGATGCCTTCCCTTTTTGGGATTGTGCTCTATTATGCAGTAGCCTCCTCCTTTCATTGTATAGCTTATTTATGGCCAGGGTCCACCAGACAGGTCCCCTGCCTTTGGAGGAGTGAGTCTTGATTTTATTTGGGATAGCACAATCCATGCATTCCAGTAGGTGTCCATAGAATGCGTTTGTAAAGGATTCAGCGGTCTGAGCTGTATTTACCACTGTCCCAGGGTCTTTGAAGGATACCACCTCGGTTTTGAGAAGTATGACGTCTGCGTTTGAGAAGTTCTTCACTGAGATTACCTAGGATGGGGGTGGGGATGGGATATGGATGTCCAGTGAGATAAATGTATGGTCTGACCTTACCAATGAGGGGTATACCTCTGGTGTGGAAGATAGAGTCCCCATGTTGGTGATGATCAGGTCCAATATGTTTTCCCCTCTTGTGGGTGTGGTGACCAGTTGTGCCATAGCATTTGAGTTTATAAATTCTAGCAACCATTGGGTGAGGGTGTTGGGGCTTAAGTAGTATTCCCAGTCAATGTTTGGGTAGTTGAAGTCACCCAATATAATGGTGTTTGGAGAGACCTTCATATTCTCCAGTGTTCTCAGGAAAGCCGAGTGGGGTTCCTTTGTTTGGGAGGGTGGTCTGTAGCAGGCTACAAACTGAAAGGCAGTTTTGCCCACTGTTAGTTGCACAGGATGCTTTGTGCAGTGCTACTAACCTGGAGGTGTGTGTATCTATGATGTATATGGATACTCCCCCTATTTATGTTGGTCGGTCCGAGTCTTGTGGCCGAAAAGCATGGTATGAATTATAACCTGGTAGTGCTGGGGTGCTTACAGGAGCCTGAACCAGGTGTCTATTACTGCACAGATATCGACATTCTCCATACTGAGGAGAGTCTTGAGTGTGTGCATTTTGAGGGTTAGACATCTGGTGTTGAGCAGCATTACCCTTAGTTTCTTTTACCTTGTATTGTCTATGGAGGTGGGTTTGTCTTTTGAGCCTTGCCTAAAAAAGGCACTATGGGGGTGGCAAGAGCCTTAGCCAGTATTCAAAAGTCCAGGGGTGACAGGTGCAAGCTGTCCCTAGCGAAGCTACGGGGCATGTCGAGCATGTCATCCGAGGCTGACAGACACTGGATCCCCTTTGAATGACACCAATATGTTAGCCAACTGTTAAAATTGATTAGTTTGTCTGTATACTGTGCCATCATTCTTGGTGAGGGTAAGATGTTACACAAGGTCAGGGTCATACTGGCCTGGGCTACATGATCAGAGAGCTCCTCTATGTCTCTTGTCATGTAGTCCAGGGAGGAACGTCTGAGGTCATTCACACCAGCATGGACAATGATGGAGCCATATTTGTACTTGGTTTGGAGTGACCTGAGTGCATGTGTTATGTGGTGGATCCTGGCACCCAACAGACGGCTCAATGTGACCTTTTCCTTGTTTAGCCTGGTGAGTGGGATGCCAGTGTGTCTGACAATAGAGTCACCTAATACAAGTGTATTAGGTGTGTTGTTTAGCTCTAAGGGCAGTGACTGTGTGGCACACTGACTTTGTGAACTATGTGATATGTGGGTATTGTTGTGGGGTAGCAATGGTTTGGGTGTCTGCTTTGGAGGTCTCTGCTGCTTTAGCAGATTTTATTTAGAACCTCTGAGTATGTTTTTGTGTGGTAATGTATTTTGTTTGCTGTCACTATAGGTCTATGTGAGACTGGATTTGTGGTGTGTGTGGTTACCTTCACCACCTGATAGACTGTGCCAGTCATGGATCGACAGAGCTCAGCCTCCTGTTTGTCTGTATAGTTTCATCTCTCACATATATCTGAGTTTGTTGGGAGGAGGAGAGGGTTGTCTGTGTACATAAGGCAGTTGTAACATTGCCTCAGAATTCCCATATTCACCAGCTGGACTGGAGAGTACACACGGAACCGACCTTTGGACATGCCAGGATATTATGATGAAATACTCTGTTGACTGATCAAAAAGGATCAGTAGGGTTTTAAGTGTGTAAAAGAGTATAACGGGTTTAGTGCTCAGATGTGTCAGTGTTTTGGAAAGATAATCTGTGAAGGAGTCCAGACAGAACCATGACACTTCCTTCAGCTATGTCATAAATAGCAATGTACACTCATATATGTCATGAGTCAGGGCCAACTGTACCTGACTGACAATGTCGACATCCTGTCAGACAGACCCATACATACATACCCACCTCCCACTGACAAAAGGCCCTATCATCATACCAGGAGATATCACATGTAGAATGGGTAAACAGCTCATTCCAAAGCCGAAAACATGGCATCAACTGGATTACATTGTTTCCCTATATGTGTCATAAGTGAACTGCAGAACAAACAGACCCTGCACCTGAACAGTCTGTTGAGCCTCACCCTCTCTACAGGATCTGAAACTGTAAGCCTATGAAGTCTGATCTGCAAGGCCATGGAGTCCATCATGATTGAAGTCATAAACAGAGCTATTGGAAGCTGACAAACACACAGCCCTACCAACTTTGATATGTTCATGGGCAGATCATGGTTCCCAAACCTGCTAGACTGTTTGCAAGGCAGCCACCCAGGACATACATCACTGAAAGGAGCTACACACATCCCACATAGACTTTGAATAGCCATTTATCAACATCCCAGACACATGTCGTATCCACAAAATCAACAATCTGTACATAAATATGTATTGTCATATGAAGGAATGACAATTTGTCCACAGATAGATCACACAAGCTAAGAATTGTGGAGTCCTGTTCAAGCTGTTAACACCTGCTGTCCCACATGATTCATTCCTGGGATTGCATAAAACAAATTGCACACACATTATCATGTCCAGTCTGATGATGTCAGCATCCTACAAATATAGGAGGCGAAAAGAAACAACCCAATTAAGCATATAGCACATTGTGTTAATGCATATCTCTCTAGTGTCATAACCAAGTTAGGTAGGGGTGTGAATCCTGCAATTGGTGAGTGAGTGTGTGAGTGAGTGTGTGTGTGATTTCCTTTAAGAGGAGTGGCCTTTTTGGAGATTAGGAAAACACATTAAAAGAGGTAGATTCCTCTTTGGCAAGTCTGATGATGTCAGTATCCCACAAATACAGCAGTGGAAACAGAACTCCCCAGTAAAGCATATAGCACGTTGTGTTAATGTGTATCTCTCTAGTATTGTAATATAGTTAGGTAGGGGTTTAAATCTTACAATTGCTGAATGTGTGGGGGTGTGTGTATGTGGTTTCCTTTGAAAGGAGTGTCCTTTTTGGAGACTGGTTAAACACATTAAAAGAGGTAAATTGTTGGGAGGAGGAGAGGGTTGTCTGTGTACATAAGGCAGTTGTAACATTGCCTCAGAATTCCCATATTCACCAGCTGGACTGGAGAGTACACATGAAAC